>NW_010356836.1:172576-173167 GCF_000414095.1 Morus notabilis | reverse complement strand
TATTATTTAATTTTTTACCGGTTATGGTTCCTTAGAGTTTAGAATGGTTGTATAGGAATTTGTTAATTACAATGTAATTAGATAAGCGGCCTATCATCGCCGTTAGGGTTTATTTTATTTTCTTTATTAGAAATTTTGTAAACTGAAAAACGGTATAGGAATTTTTATGTAAAAATTCTTGGAGGAGATTTATCAAGGATCTTGAAGATGAAGGATATGCAGGTATCTAATTTTCCTTGGTTTATAAAATTGTTTTGTGTTTTTTGAATAAATTGAAACAGGCACCGGTCGACCTCACCGGTCAACCGGTTAGTGTAAGGCAGTCGACCGGTTGAGTATAACTGCTCTGTCACCGGTCGACCGGACCTAACGTGACAGTATACGATTTTGCAGTTTTTTGAGATTTTTTCAAGAAAACATGAAAAATAATTTTATGATAACCAGAATTTGATCGTGATGAAGAATTCAAGGACAACCGGGAAGATTCAAGATGAAGAATCGATATATGTTTCGATTATTCTTAGTAATCTTTATTTTTTCTTTTTTCTAGGATGGAACCATAATATTACGGTTATTATTATTATTATGCTT
>NW_010356836.1:170265-171000 GCF_000414095.1 Morus notabilis | reverse complement strand
CGTCCATCTTTATTTTGATAGTTATAAGAGTTTATTTTGCGAGACTGTTTTTATGTTTCTCAATTTAAGAGGAATCTTATTTCTGTTGCTTGTTTATTTAAGGATTCTTATTCAGTTTCTTTTAATAATAAAGTTGTGATTTGTAAAAACAAGTTTTTTATCTGTGATGGATGGATGCAAAATAATCTATATTTTATCAAACCTAAGATGGATTCACTGCTAAACACTGAAGTTGTTAATAACTCTAAGAGGCTTAAAACTTCTCACTCTAATGAGACATATCTTTGGCATTTGCGAATTGGTCATATTAGCTTTAACAGGATACAGAGGTTGGTAAAGGATGGACCTTTAAGTTCTTTAAAGGTTGAGTCCTTACCACAATGTGAATCTTGTTTGGAGGGCAAAATGACCAAAAGACTATTGGGTCTAAAGGCAATAGGGCTGAAGATGTTCTTGAACTTGTGCACAGTGATGTTTGTGGTCCCATGAACATTATGGCAAGAGGAGGGTATGAGTATTACGTCACTTTTATCGACGATTACTCAAGATATGGTTATGTGTACCTATTGCGCCACAAAAGTGAAACTTTTGATAAATTCAAGGAGTTTCGGGCTGAGGTGGAAAAGCAACTGGGTAAACCCATAAAGGCACTTCAATCAGATCGAGGTGGAGAATACCTCTCTGATGAGTTCACCGGATACTTATTAGAGAATGAGATTCTATCCCATTTAACTG
>NW_010356836.1:144312-167190 GCF_000414095.1 Morus notabilis | reverse complement strand
TTGTTGGTTTACAAGTAGCGTTGTGATTATAGGAGCTTGATTTATATATGTCCATCGGGTCCCTTTGCTAGCTCACATAATTTCCTGTAACGATATGGTGTATTTCCTACACATTGGTAACTTGTGTTATTTCCGTTAAAGAGGTTCAAAGTTAATTCATGGGTGATTTATCGAGTGAATTAATTGATAAATTAATTCTAGATAAATTGGTTGAATTATTGTTTTAAGAGTTGTTTAATATAGGAAGACTATTATATGACTGTTTTGATTAGGCAATTTCTCTATTGGGTTGTTTGAATCAAAACTGAGGCTCTATGCAAGTTTCTCGTATTGAAAAACTAGAAAAAACAACTTTCGTCAGTGCAGACAGGTCGACCGGTTGGGTAGACCGGTCACAGGTCGACCGGTCCGGTCGACCGGGTTGACCGGTGAGTTATAACGTCTATGTCACCGGTCGACCGGTTGTAACGTAAAATGCATCATGACATGGCAAAATCGACTCTGGATGCGATTAGAACTTTGGGAAACCTAATTGTTACGAAAGTATGACTTCCTAAACACTATAAATAGCCTATTAAGTCACATTACTCATTAGATCACTTGAGAGACTTTTTGGAGGCTATTGATAAAAGATTCCTGAGAGGAAAAATTGTTTAATTCTCAAGAACAATTTTTTCTTTGGTTCTCTTGTGATTGGAAGGAGATCAAGAATACCTAGAGGAGATTAAACGACGTGTACCCACCCGCACACCGATTGTGGAAACGAGAATAGTAAAAAAGACTAGTTGGTTGAGGCTCTTCCGGTTGCTGTTTGGAACGCTTAGATCTGTCAGACGTGCAGTTTCCTAAAATCTCAAAAGGTATGTTTTAGATCTTTAGTATTTATGTTATATAGCATCATGAACATGTTCTTGTTTGGCTTTGACGTTGATTAAAATTTTTAAATTCCGCTGCGCACTCGATGCCATTAATCTTCCAACAGTTCTAACCTGTTTTGTCTCAGGTGTGCCCATACACACGTCTTCATGGATTCTAAGAATTAACGTGGAAGACATTGGTTTTCTACATACAAGGCTTTGGAGCAAGGATTGTTTGAGGTCAAAGAACTCAAGTTATCATCCTAATTGGCCGCCAGGTATTATTACTAATTGAGTTCTTAATAAATAAATCAATTTGATTAATTTATTCGTACATAAATTAATATAATCTATAGAGTATCTCAAACGTTTTATGAAAATTTTTGTAATACTTGATCCGCTATCGTCACACTTCTGCATCCGAATTCGATTCGGAAACCAACAATTGGTCTCAGAGAGGTCTATGGACGATATTAATTTATACTCTGATTATGTGATAATCAAAATTAGTATATTAAATATGTGATATTTAATAATGTATAAACCAACAATTGGTCTCAGAGAGGTCTATGGACGATATTAATTTATACTCTGATTATGTGATAATCAAAATTAGTATATTAAATATGTGATATTTAATAATGTATGTATCTGATGGGTAGGCACTCACATTTATGGATGTTTATATTTAATTCATGTTGATGAATGTATGGATGGTGGATTTGGTCGTTAATTATATGGTTCTATGGATCGCATTAAATCGTTCAAATTAAATTATTTGTAATTTTATTCGGGATTAAAATTATTGTAATTCTAGGGTTTGGGTAGATAAGGGTTTTTATTTTGAGTCAAAAGAAGCCCAAAAAATCGCCCCATGCAGCCTCGGACATCCAGCCAGAAAAATTGCCCAGACTGCCCAGGACCCAGAGAGCCTCGAGCGTGCGCCCAGACCACCCTGTGCGAGTTCCCAGACCACCCAGCATGCGCGCCAGCACACGCCCGGTCAAATCCATCTCAATAGCCGATTGCATATATTTATATTTTATGTTGATAATTATATATTATATGTCCATGCATATAACATGCCACATAGATATAGTGTGCATAGTCATATGTTTTATAACATGCCATGCATACACGCGCATTTATTATTATTTATTTTATTTATTTAAAGAGTTTTAAAAGGATAAAATAAAATAAGAATCATGCGCTAAAATCGATTTAATATGATTAAATTGATTTAAGTTCCAAAATTGATTTACAAAATAATGTTATATGTGAAATTGAATTTAAGAGTTAAATTTTAGAATTTCACATATCCGAAAAATAAATTGTTTATTTATCAGGATTTAAAAAATAGGAGATGATTTTCAAATAAAATATATATTTGCAAAATAATGAGTGGGATAAGGTTGTATGACAATATGACCCACTAGTCCCCGCCGCTAGCGCAACATCGTGAGATCTAGATAGGGCTTTGCGGCGACATTGATTTGTCCTCCCAAAGGAGAGTGTTCTTGCCGGATCAATAACATGGTTGGCTTCCTAGAGATAGGATTTTAGGATATATTTTTGAATTGACTACCCAAAGGTAGCAATCCGGAGTTAAGTCTATGGGATTTGAAATGGTAGGTTACACTCATAAAAATATAATCAAATTTGTTGTTTATATTTTGACCAAAATAACGGTAGTTAATAAATATAAAAATATGTGATATTTTGACTATATTTATTAATTGAGAAGAGTCTCGGTGTAATTTACATATAATTTGACTACCCAAAGGTACACTTTATTTGTGAAAAATTAGATTATCGTTGGCACCTAAAATTAAAACATGATTTATATATTTTTCATGTGCATAATGCATCATATTTAATTGTGCCAAAATTCACATACCTTGATATTCATGCACATAAATTGATTAGATGAATATTCTATTTATTTCCAGCAATATGTAGAATCTTATAATCACACTACTTGCGACTGAAAAACTGATGGTGATAACTACGCTAAGTGGAAAAGTAACATGAACATACTATTAGTCTGCGATGACTATAAATTTGTCCTAGTAGAGGAATGTTCTCAAGAACCCACGGCTAATGCATCTAAAACCGCTCGGCGGCCTTATGATCGTTGGATCAAGGCCAACAATAAAGCAAAGTGCTATATGTTGGCCAGCGTGAGGGATGTGCTTCGCAAGAAGTACTTGGAGATGGAGACTGCTTATATGTTTGGTGCTCTTTCAGAGAAGGCTCATTTAGATGCTGTCAGGGCTTTCATGAACGACAAGATGAAGAAAGGCGTTTCGGTCAAGGCACATGTTTTGAACATGGTTGATCACCTCCATGAGGCAGAGCTCAATGGTGTCAGGATCGATGAAGCCATCCAAGTTGGCATCATCTTATAGAGCCTATCCCTTGATTTTCATGAGTTCATAAACAACTATGTTATGAACAAGAATATTTCTAACCTTGCTGAACTCTTGAATGACCTACAAAACTTTGAATCCACCAACAAAAGTAGGGGAAGAGAAGCAAATGTTATTGTTGCAGGAGGATCTGGTAAAAACAAAAGGAAGAACCAAAACCAAGGCAAAGGGAAAAAAGGAACGAACAAGAAACCTAAGAAGACCAAAGGCTCCAACCATAAACCCAAGAGAAAGTGTTTCCACTGCAATAGCGAAAGGCACTGGAAGAGAAACTGTAACAAGTATCTCGAGGAGCTGGAAAAGAAAAAGGAACAAGGTAAATCAGATTTACTAGTTCTTAAAACATGTTTAGAATAGGATGATACCTCGGCCTGGATAATTCATTCGGGAACAACTAATATGTTTGTTTTTCCTTGCATAGTCTTAGTTCTTACACCAAGCTAGCCGATGGGGACTACACGATGAAAGTGGGCAATGGTGCAAGAGTTTCGGCAAAAGCAGTGGGAGAAGTTAGACTTCGTTTTAGGGAAAATAACTTGTTAGTTTTGAACAATGTTTATTTTATTTGAGGCATTCGTAGAAATGTGATTTCTGTGGCTAAGTTATTCGAACAATTATTTAAAGTTTATTTTTACAATGAATTTGTTCATATTTCTCAAAATGGTTTAAATATTTATTCTGGATGATGGTTTATATTGTATAAAACCAATACCTAACTCACTGCTTAATACTGAAATATTCAAAGTTGCTGAACCTAAGAATAAAAAGTAAAAGATTTCTCACGATAATAACACATATTTGTGGCATCTTAGGATTGGTCATATTAACCTAAACATGATTGAAAGACTAGTAAAGGATGGTCCTTTACGCGAACTAAAAGTTGGTGAGCTTTCGGTCTGTGAATCTTGTCTCGAAGGTAAAATGACCAAGATGCCTTACACGGCGAAAGGAGAAAGAGCTACAGAACCCCTTCAGCTAATGCATTCGGATGTATGTGGACCATTAAACGTCCAAGCTAGAAGACATTACGAATATTACGTCACCTTTATTGATGACTATTTGAGATATGGTTATGTTTACCTAATGCAACAGAAATCCAAAACTTTTAGAAAGTTTAGATAATTCTAAGCAAAAGTTGAAAAATAGTTAGGTAAACCAATCAAGACACTTCAATCAGATCGAGGGGGTGAATACCTGGACCAAGAGTTCTGGGATTTCTTGATTGAAGAAGGTGTGGTATCCCAATTGATTGTACCTGGTACACCGTAGCATAATGGTGTAGTCAAAAGGAGAAATCAGACTTTGCTCGACATGATAAGATCAATGTTGAGTTATTCTTCATTGCCTACTTCATTATGGGGTTATGCCCTCAGAACAGCTACCTACATTCTGAATAGAGTACCATCTAAGTTTGTTCGTAAAACACCTTTAGAGTTGTGGTGCGGTCGAAAACTCGGTTTAAGACACGTATGCATATAGGGGTGCCCAACACATGTGCTGAAAGGAAAGACTGGGAAGTTGGAAATCAAAATCAGAAGTATGTATGTTCGTATGATATCCTGATAGGACGAAGGGAGGTCACTTTTATAGTCTCGAATATCAAAAAGTGTTTGTATCGACAAATGCCACGTTTCTGGAGCATGACTATATGATAGATTTTAAGCCCAGAAGCAAAGTAGTTCTGGAAGAGTTACTATTTGATGAGATTAGACCACAGCCAGTAAGAGTTGTCGGACCACCAAGAGAAAAGACCATAGTTCATGATCAGACTCCAGTGGCACCTCGTCGTAGTGGGAGGGTAAGTAGGTAACCCGACCGGTATACCGGGAAAACCCATATCATCACTGCTGATGACGGTAAGGAGGATCCATCAACCTTTAAGGATGCGATGGATGATTTTGATAAGGAAGAATGGCAAGCAGCTATGAAACTCGAGATGGAGTCTATGTACTCTAACTCAGTCTGGCAACTTATAGATCTACCCGAATAGGTAAAACCCATTAGATGCAAATGGATCTTCAAGAGAAAGAGATGAGCGGATAGAAAAGTAGAGACCTATAAAGCAAGGCTAGTGGCTAAGGGTTATACCCAAAAAGAGGGAGTTGACTATGAGAAAATTTTCTCACCAGTTGCTATGCTTAAGTCCATCTGGATACTTCTGGCCATTGCAACATATTTTATCTATGAGATATGGCAGATGGATGTCAAGACAACCTTTTTGAATGACTATCTTGAGGAAACCATCTATATGGATCAGCCATAGGGTTACATAGAGGAAGGCCAATAGCAGAAAGTCTGCAAGCTACAGAGATCCATTTATGGACTGAAGCAGGCTTCTAGATCATGGAACATCAGGTTTGATGATGCTATAAAGTCTTATGGATTTGATCAAAACATTGATGAACCATGTGTTTACAAGTACAAGAAAAAAGAGAAAGTGGTCTTCTTAGTTCTTTACTTTGATGACATCCTGCTCATTGGGAATGATGTGGGATTGATGACAGATGTAAAGGAATGGTTAGCCAACCAATTCCAAATGAAAGATTTGGGAGAGGTAAGCTATGTTCTTGGGATTAAAATTATTCGAGATCATAAGAAAAAGTTGTTAATGTTATCACAAGCATCGTATATAGACAAAGTGTTGTCTAGGTTTTCGATACAGAACTCCAAGAAAGGGAATTTACGTTCTAGGCATGATATTCATCTTTCTAAGGAGCAATGTCCAAAGACTCCACAACAAGAAGAAGATATGAGACGGTATCCCTATGCATCGGCTGTGTGAAGCCTCATGTATGCCATGTTGTGTACAAGACCAGATATCTGCTATGCAGTGGGAGTTCTCAGTCGCTACCAGTCCAACCCAGAATTAAATAATTGGGTTGCAGTGAAGTGTATTCTCAAGTATCTTAGGAGAATGAGAAACTATATGTTAGTATAGTCCAAATAAGATATGTCTCTTACCGGATACACAGATTCAGATTTCCAATCGGATGAGATAGTTGAGGGTCGACATCTAGATCTGTGTTCACTCTTAATAGGGAGTCGTGGTATGGAAAAGTGTAAAACAAAAGTGTGTTGCTAACTCTACCATGAAAGCTGAATATGTTGCAGCTTGGGAAGCCACAAAAGAAACTACATGGCTCCAGAAGTTCTTAACTAATCTGGAAGTTGTTCCAGATATGGATAAGCCAATTAAGCTTTATTGTGACAACAGTGGAGCGGTGGCTAATTCAAAAGAACCTAGAAGCCATAAGAATGCTTAACATATAGAAAGAAACTATCACCTGATCAGAGACGTTGTGGATAGAGGCGATGTAGCGATTCTGAAGATCACGTCAGAGAACAACCTTGCTGACCCGTTCACGAAGACATTACCACTGAACGTATTTGATCAGCACTTGGGATTAGAGACATGACACACCTGCTTCAAGACAAGTAGGAGATTTTTGGGAATGGTGTCCTAGAAGGATAAGATGTAATATGATATTTATTATGTATTTAATAAAAGAGTTTATTCATCATTTTATGTGCATATATTTGTGAATATTTCATGAATATTAAATGAAAATTTCGTGATTATTTATGTGACGTTAAACATTGTATATAAGTGTTGTATGCGAGGGGATAATATTTAAGGATAATAATCAAAAAGCGATGTTTGTAATAAATTTAATTAAAGTTCAGAATCTTTAATTAGAACATTACTAATACATGTCATTCCCATTTAGAATGGAACGGTGTTATCGGCACTGTTAATATGGTGAGCTATTGAATGAGTGTATTACGCATAATGAGATTATGTAAAACAAGGACACAGACACAATATGAATTTCTAATAATTTCCGTTAAGTATAGAAATTCTAATTGAGTCTACCGATGGTCATATATAGAATGATCTTAATCCTGAGTTCTTAACAAACTCCTATTTATGGATTTGTGTCTTTTGATTTACTTGGTACGGATTCTGAGACCCTGAATCCTATTCCTTGTATTTTGGAGACATGATGAAGTAGGTAGCCGGGAATGTTATTATACGAGATGGAATCCATTCCTTCTTGAGAAAGAAGCAAATAAATAATTCTCTTGAGTGTTGATTCGGTACTTGGATTAGTAAGAGCGCTCTGGTTCATGAATGTGTTTTATAAATCACTATCCATTAGAGAATCAATGGTATTCAAGGATGAAGATATAATTAGAGAGGTTAACGGATTTTACCAAGCTCTAATTATAAATTATTTAGAGAGGATTGATCTAAATACAGTGACTATATCAAATAGACACTTCACAGTTTAGATGTAATTTTTGTCTATAATTTTATGAGTACAATTCTAAGTTTATAGTGGAGTAACTATTGAAATTAATATAATTAATTAATTAATTAAAGTGTGTGATTAATTATTAATTTTATTGGAGCTCAGAATTCTAGGTCCATTAGTCCCTACGTCGTCCTAGTAATTCTTCGAGACACAAATGGCAAAATGAGAATTTTAGAATTATGAAATTCTAAAATTAAACACTCGAAATAATTAATTGAGAATTAATTATTATTTAAATAATATGATTGTTTAAATTTGAATTTGAACACATTTAGATTTATCCATTTAAACTTATTTGATAAGTTGTTCAATTTAATATTCAAATTAATTTAAGTTTGACTTAAATTGGAATTTGAATTTGAATTAAAATTGGATGCACGATAAAGGATGATTTTCTCTTCCTTTCCTATCTGTATTTGGTACCACACAAGGATAAAATCCTCTACACATGGCCAGCCACACCTAGGATAAGGGAGTGGGAGATTTTGTTCTAAATTCAAATAGGAGATAATTAACAAGCTTTATCTTGGAGATAAAGATTGGATTCCTTCTAAGAGTTTGACTTCTACTCTATAAATAAGAGAATAGTAGAAAATTGTGAGACACAATTTTTGCCCTAATTTTGAGTGGTGGCCAAATTCTCTAAAGAGTGAGAGGAAAATTTTTTCTCTAAAAATTCCACATCATGCATGCGTTGGTGTTTGTGGAAATTCGAGTGTTTGTTCTAATCCGTTTTGTCTTATGTGTGCCCACACACACGTCTTCATGGATTCTAGGAATTGACGTGGAAGACATTGGTTTTCTAAACATAAGGCTTTGGAGCAAGGATTGTTCGAGGTCAAAGAACTCAAGTTATCATCCTAATCGACCGCCAAGTATTATTACTAATTGAGTTCTTAATAAATTAATTAATTTGATTAATTTATTCATGCATAAATTAATATAATCTATAGAGTATCTCAAAGGTTTTATGAAAATTTTTGTTATACTCGATCCACTATCCTCACGCTTCTGCATCCGAATTCGATTCAGAAACCAACAGTCTAATGCTGGGTTAAGCAAAGCATTTG
The DNA here is from genome assembly GCF_000414095.1 of Morus notabilis. Lineage (NCBI taxonomy): Eukaryota > Viridiplantae > Streptophyta > Magnoliopsida > Rosales > Moraceae > Morus > Morus notabilis. The sequence goes on along the minus strand of NW_010356836.1, from coordinate 158,518 downwards.
GGTTGAGGCTGTGATGTATGCGAGTCATCTCATCAACCAGTTGCCATCTGCTGCAATAGGAGGCAATACATCCATGGAAGCCTGGTATGTAAAACCTGCTAATGATTATGATTCTTTACATGTATTTGGTTCCACTACCTACTATCGTGTAAAAGAATCAAAGTTTGATATGAAAGCTAAGAAAGCCTTGTTCATAGGGATTACCTCGAGCATGAAGGGATACCATCTCTGGTGTCTCGAAACAAGGAATATAATTTTTAGCAGGGATGTCACCTTTGATGAATCTGTAATGTTGAAAGAGGTGATTGTTGGTACTACACAGTAGGTGGAGCAAATTCTGCAACAGATGTATTTTGATGCAACAAAGTTTGTTCTAGCAAATGAAGAATCTTCTATGGTAGAGGAGAGCATCGGAGAACTTGGAGAAGAAGAAGAGGTTTCAACCTAAGAACCTCAACAACAGCTAGAGCCAATTGCAGATAGAATGCTAAGATGAGAAATCAAGAAACCTGCTCAATTTGCTGACATGGTGGCCTTTGCACTTCCAGTAATAGATGATGATGTTCCTCTTACTTACCAAGAAGTAGTTAGAAGCTCAGAAAGTAAGAAGTGGGAGAAAGCTATGGAAGAAGAGATGCAATCTTTCCAGTAGAACGAGACTTGGAAGTTGACAAAATTACCGAGGGATAAGAAGGTAATTGGGTGCAAATAGGTATTTACAAAGAAGAAAGGATTTCCTGACAAGAACGATATACGCTATAAGGCAAGATTAGTGATGAAGGACTATGCATAGATTGAATGAATCGACTACAATGAGGTATTTTCTCCAGTTGTGAAACATTCCTCCATTAGAATTTTGTTAGCCTTGGTAGCACAGTTTAATTTGGAGCTAGCTCAACTTGATGTGAAAACTGCGTTCTTACACGGTGATTTGGAAGGAAAACTACATGACTCAACCAGAAGGATTTTAAGTGATTGGTAAAGAAGATTGGTTGTGCAAGCTGAACAAATCGATGTATGGACTAAAGCAGTCTCCGAGGTAGTGGTACAAGCGATTTGACAACTTTATGATCGGGAAAGGGTACACGAGAAGCAAGTATGATCATTGTGTATATTTTCGCAAGCTACAAGATGGATCTTTTGTTTACTTACTCTTGTGCCTCGATGACATGTTGATTGCATCTAAGAGCCAAGCAGAGATTGACAAGTTGAAGGCTCAGTTAAATCAAGAGTTTGAGATGAAAGATCTTGAAGAAGCCGAGAAGATCTTCGGCATGGAGATTAGCAGGGATAGACAGAAGGGCAAGCTTTGTCTATCGCAGAAGCAGTATTTGAAGAAAGTACTACAACATTTTGGCCTAACCGAGCAGTCAAAGCCTGTAAGTACTCTGTTTGCTCCTCATTTCAAGCTTAGTTCTGCTATGTCTCCCAGCACATATCCGGAATAGGAGTACATGTCAAAGGTTCCGTATGCAAATGCAGCTGGTAGCTTGATGTATGCAATGGTGTGTACGAGGCCCGACATTTCACATGATGTTGGAATAGTGAGTAGGTATATGCATAATCCTGACAAAGGACGTTGGCAAGCTGTGAAATGGATTTTGAGGTATATTCTAAAAACTTTGGATTTTGGTTTGTTTTTTGAGCGAGATGATTCACTTGGTCATTGTGTGGTTGGATATGTTGATTCCAACTATGTCGGTGATTTGGACAAGCGTCGCTCAACTACTGGCTATGTGTTTATGCTTGTGAAAGCTCTAATAAGTTAGAAGTGTACCTTACAGTCGACAGTTGCTTTGTCTACAACAGATGCAGAGTATATGGCAGTTGCAGAGGATGTTAAGGAAGCAATTTAGTTGCAAAGTTTACTTGGTGAATTGGGAGTTTACCATAAGCACATCTCGGCGTATTGTGATAGTCAGAGTGCTATCCACTTAGCCAAGAATCAAGTATACCATGCACGGACGAAGCATATCGAAGTTCGGTTCCATTTTTTGTGAGAAATTCTTGAAGATGGTAAGATTCTGCTTCATAAGATTAAGATTGCTGATAATCCCATAGATATGTTGACCAAGGTGATAATAGCAACCAAGTTAAAACTCTGTTTGGACTTGATAAACATCCTGAAAATTTAAACACCTTTGGGTGGTGGCACCATTAGGTGCGTTTGGAAACTTACTTTCTTACTTTGTTTTGCAGATGGTGAAAATTGAAATCAAGGTGGAGATTGTTGGCAATGTGGCATCAATTATCACCATATAAGGTGATTAGTCAACAAGTGGATGTTTGTTGGCAGACAATGGTTATATATAATAATCGTTATGATTGCAAATATGGAGCATTTTCATTTTTAATCATTCACGTGGAATAGCTTAGCAACATAAGTTAGAGCACTTGCATGTAAGCCACACATATTGAAAGAGTTGGTGAGAATGAATTTCAGCCACAACTTTATTCTACATCGTTGGCTTCCTTTGGCTATAAATAGCCATGCATTTGCATAGTTTGAAGCATCGAAGAGAACAGAAGCATTCAAAGAAGAAGTTCTCATTTGTAAGCACTTTGAGCATTTGTAACATTTGAAGTATTCAAGTACTGTCAAATTTTTGGTGTTGTTTTCTCTCTCTCTTTCTCATTATCATTTCGCATCGCCGCTCAGCATGCTTCCGTACAACAGTTATTTACTGGATTGGACCCTAAATGTGGCTATATTTGTTGTATCCCTAAAGATAATATGAACGAAAATGTAGAGAAATATGACAGAGATATGTTTTAAAAAAGGTTATGAAATAATTTTTGGCCCCTTCATAAGTTTTCATGGTTTGAAATATCTAAACTATTAATCAAATAAAACAATGATAGTTTCAAATCGATCAAACCAATTATAATAGAACCAATAAGTTTAATTTGGTTTGATTTGGTTTGGTCAGTTTTTCGAAGACCCTTAAAAACGAGTGTTTTGAATGGAGCTATGGCAGCTTGCCAACCTTCTGTTTCGGTTCATGAGCTCTTAATGGTGAGGCTGACATGGTGGTGGGGGAAATTTTTGTTCTTTTAATTAGGGATAGGTGCCAAAATCTGAGACAAAATGGGGTCAATGTGCTGCTTGTTTTTGGGTGTCATTTTGAGCGCGTTGTTTCTCTAAAATTTTGATCTCTTGAGGTCTTAACCTAGGAGGTGTGGTGCATCTGATGATGGCAGAAGTGCCGTTTTAGGTGGTTTCATTGGTTGTGCATATGTTGCACGTGCGTTTGTTTGGTGGAATGTCGATGGTGTTTTTTCCATTATTCAGTGCCGACTTTTCTTGTTGTTACCGCCTTTTGAAGGTCGGAAGCTTTACCATTGTTGTTTGCGTTGTTTTTTTTCTTCTTTTTATGTATGTTTTCTTTAGATTTGTAATAATTGTGGTTTTTACTTGACTTGTTTCTGTCTTTATCTATTCTTTGATTGTCTTTTTTGTCCGTTAGATTTATTTCTTGGTAATTTTTCGTGTGATAGTCTATAGGATTTTTTACATCGAATTAGACATTTTTATGGTTTGTAGAAGATCTATTAAAGAGCCATGTGTGTACTTAATACTTGGGAACTTTAAGTTTCTATTTGTGAAGCACATTATACATGAGTGTTTAATTCAAATTTACAGGTAGAACTGATTATTTATCAGTGTCATGTTTCTTGTAGTAGAAGGCTACTAGGGTGTGAATTATTATAGCCCCGTTCATTTCACCGATTCAAGTTTAGAATTCAAGTTTTGCTACAGTAAAAAACTCTCAGAAACAGTCGCATCTAACTTTTTTACTACAGTAAAAAGCTCTCACATAAAGTCACATTTCAACTCGAATTAAAAACTCGAATCAGCGAACCCTATATGTACCTTTTCATCATAAGTAATATTTCCTAGAGAGATTCTCCGGTATGCTTGGCATACCGATAGGCTAAGTTTTTCTAACCATTTGATGTGTGTACTTTTTGACTTTTATGTTATTTTATGCATATCCGACGGATAGAAAACCTGACCTACCAGTATGTTGACGTACTAGAGAATGTCCCTATTTCCTATTCTCAAAACAAAAATGTGTACTATTAATTTTGCATATTTTCTAGAGAGTTTTTCTAGTAGTCCGTCCTACCAGTAGTCTCAATTTTTGACCGTTAGATCTAATCAAAATACATCAGATTAAAAAAATATGTAAAATAGACAGATTCTAATACAAATCTGACGGTTGAAAAGTAAGAGACTATCCATAATCTATTTTTATAAGAACTACCAAAGAAAGTCCCTATTTTTTAATCTCAGCAAAAAAAATTCTTCATAGAACATATATTACTTCTCAAAAATTTGAAAGTAGCTGGGAATTTCAAGGATAGAACTAACAGGTGTTTCTCATTACCCAACCACAGAAACTTGGCATGAGATTTTCATGTTCTCATGTGTATCTTTAAGGATATCGAGATCCTTAAAAACAATGGAGGTTCATGCAAGGTGGAGAGAGAGAAGCGGAGAAGAAGAAGAAACGCTTCCTTTTGCGATAAATTGTACTACATGGTATTAAAATTTAGAGCGGCTCCTACTTTGTTTACCAAACAAATTGTCCAAGAAAAAAAAAACATTATAAATTAGCTGGTAAATCAAAATCTAGAAATAGAATTTTTTTTTTTTTTTTTTGAAATGAAGTACTACCTTTTCTAACTAAGCTTCTTTATTAACCTAAAATATTGCAAGCCTCTTTATAATGCAAGGAGTTCTTTTATGGCGAATTCTTTACCATCTGCAAAATAAAAAAATGAATCTGAGCACAAATCAGAAAATAAGGTACTTCAAACTAAATTTCCAAAATGCAAAATAATATTATTAATAATAATTTTTCAATTTATAAAATATGGATGTATAAGTAACAACAATAATAATGAATCAAATATATAATTATACTTGTACATTGTGTGCAAAACGCAACAAGGCTTTTTCATTCCTTCTCCGTAACAGAACTTCTCCCTTCTTTTTTCTTACATGTTCTCACAATATTAACAGAAACCTATAAGAACCCAGCAATAGTTGTAGATGAAATTGAACCATCTTGGTTAGAATTTTACAGAGCATAAAATCTCCTTGTCAACTGGAAATACTTTTCTTATTCCAAGAGAGATAAGAAATCTCCCCATAAGGCCTGCAAGGTCATAAATATAACAAAATGTTAATCCCTTGAAGCCAGAAACAAGACCATTTATAAGAAAAGAAGCAATGTGCAGATAAAATGAAATTGCGGACGGAAGCAGACCCGACATTATCTGGAATTTTGAACCAGTAAAGATATTTGCTTTACTTATAAAGGATCATGATCTGAAATGTGTAATGGATATGTAAAAGACAAAATCATGCGTTACAATGAAATTTACCTTGGATTTTTCATATGTAGCAATAAGAAGACGAGAGAGATGAATATGCAAGATGTACCCACAAAAATGTAGGCCGCCCCGAGGAAATCATTCTTTCCTCCTAACCAGCTCGATGTTGAAAGGATAAGCTTTTTCTTTCCTCCAAAACTGTGAGTGTTGTAATTATTCATCAACTTGACTACTACGACATCATCTGCTTCCAAATCCTCTTCAATTCTACCGTACAATTTCCGGAAGCTGGGGAGAGCAGCGGTACGCATCCATACTATGAGATCTTCTTGATCACTTAGCTAATTGATAACGAATCCCAACCCAATAAAATTCAGAAGAGAACAAGAGAAACCATAAAGACATTGTTAGAGACCATTTTTAGCCGAAGAAAATGACAGAAAAATGAGAGTCATACATCAGCAAATCACTTCTTCAAATAATTCTAGCTCAATGTATAAAATGGAGGCCTAGGCAGTGACTTTGGAGCTAGTAGCATGATCAATCTATTGACATTTTAGATCCCCTCCTTGTAAGTCTCTATATTGACATGGAATTGATATTAAGACAAGAAGTTAAAGCATCTTTGACAGTGCGGCCTTCTTCTATTAGTAGTATTTAGCCACAAAAAAATAAAGTAAATTTAGAGTATGAGCCCGGTGATGAGTCGCATCCATGTTGGAGTATTTAGCCCAAAAAACATTAAATTTAGAGTACTAGGGAGAAGGAAAAATTGCAAGGATAGGTTGGAGTAAATGCCAGAGGGTATAAAATATCATAATTTGGCCGCATCATATTCGACTTCAGTTGACAAGAAAGAGAGAAGGCGATGGTAGTAACTTTGCACACATTGCTAATACTCACAGGAACAGTCGGATCTAATCTTTTGCCACCAATCAAGGTTCCATTCTGAAAATTGAAGGGATATACATGCTTCCCGAATTTGTGATCTCGGTCGCTCTTCCATGCAATGTTCTTCCTATTAACCTTTAATTCCGATCTCCCACGAATGAATTTATACGTATCATTGAACAAACTCCAAGCTATTAGGCCACAAGGAACAATCGGAAGGCCATTATTGAACTCTTCAGGCTGACAGGAACTTGTGTCATTGTACTGAAGTCCATGTAAGAGTTGCTGATCACTTCTACTTTTGACGTATCTGAAAAAGATAAAAGATTCAAGGGAAAACGAAATAAAAGTTGAGTGAGCATAGAGTAAAGGGATAAAGCTTATAGCACGAAAAAGATAAATGATTAACAGAAATTTTGAAGGTAAGTTACTATTTGGTTGAACAGAATTTTGATAAGCCTCTAATTCGGCAAGTGTACATTAGGAAGAATAAGGGTACTCAGGACACGTGACTAGGGAAGATTGTTCTCTAGCTGATTAGAGAAGCTTGCTGGGGAAGATTGTTAGTTCAAGTAGTTAGACAATAAGGATTCGTTTGGTATGAGGATTCAAACCAGGATAATTCTAATTATGATTTTGGAACCAAAACCATGATTCATGATTTTAGGTTCAAATTATAATTCTAAAATCATGATTCTGAAACCACAATTCAGAATCAGGAGTTTGAATCACATTGAATCAAGAGGAGGGTGGTTCAAGAATCATGAGTAATTCTAGTTTAAAACATCACATCAGATTTCAAATCATGATTCAAAATCATCCAAACCAAACACTAATTCTGAATCATGATTCAAAATCAATAACGTTTGTTTCCTATATTCGTCCCTAATTCTGAATCATGATTCATGGTTCTCTACAGTGTTTTTTCTCACAAAAAATACACGTAAAACGAGAATGGTTCTGAATCATGATTCTGAATACATAAACCAAACATATCAACCATCTACTAAACGAACTCTAAGAAAGAGTATAAAAAGGGGGGTCTAGGATTAGAGCAAGGCAGGGAAAATTTGTGATTGTTTCGCGGGAAAATCTTGGAGCTATTCCAGGAGGCTACGGACCCTCGAAGTTCTGCATTCTTACTGTAACTCACAGTTGATTTTCAATAAAGATTTAGTCAATCTTCACAGATAACATTTCTTTCTCTTCTTCTGTTTCCGAATCTACTCAAGTTCTATCAATTTGGTATCAGAGCCCTTTCTGGGACATGGCAGCGAGAAAGAAATCGGATGAGCGGTTCGATACTGTGGAAAAAGAAATTCAACAGGTCAAAGATTCGGTGGAAAAGGGGATCGATTGCGTTACGGCAGAGATGAGCCAGAATATGGCGGATCTGCGCCGTTTGATGGAGGAGCAGATGCGAGTCTTGACGGCGAAGCTCATGGCGGAGCCGAGGACGGTGGATTTGAACGTTGCCGGAGTTCGCGTAAGTGGTGAAGCGATAGGTCATGGGGAACCACGTGGAACGGCGGTACAAGTGGAAGATCGAGGGAAAGAACGAGGACATGGCAGCGGCGTTGGAACGAACAGAGAGACCGTCACGCGCGGAAGGTAGAAGGTTGCAATTTCTGGGGAAGCCGACGGAATCAGACGGAATCTTGGCTCGGGAGTGAGAATTTCGGACTTTGGGAGGAGGACCCAGGCCAAGATGGGATGGTCGGGGCGACGTTTTTAGGTTCGGCGAACCTTCCGGTAGGAGTTTGCCGTAAAGGAGGCCAACGGGGGGTCCTGACAATGCTGGAAATTTTCAGAAGGACGAAGTGCATTTTCTGCAGTACGGACCGGCCAGTAATCCTGAGGGATTTACCGGCGACTATTGCGAACCGTGGGAAGGGGAGGAGTGGTCACTGGTGAGACGCAAGCAGTTGGATTATCCTTTGTTTAGCAGTATTGACCCGGATGGGTGGCTGTTCCGTATGGAACTGTTCTTTTCCATTAACCGTTATTCGGAGAAGGAGAGGATAATCACGGCGGGAATTGCGTTGGAAGGAGATGCTCCTTGGTTTCAATGGCAAAATCGGCGGCGACCGTTCGTCAATTGGGCTAAATTTAAAGCAGCCCTCCTACAGAGATTTCGTTCTTCACAGGAAGGAACCTAATGTGAGATTTTTGGCTCTTCGGCAGGCGAGTACAGTGGCCAACTATCGCAGGAAATTCGAGGTCTCGGCTGCTCCTTTGCAAAATGATCCTGAGGAGGTGTTGGAAGGAATCTTTGTGAATGGTTTGAAGGCTGAAATTAGGGTTGAACTACGGTTGCTTAAACCTGAGGGACTTACCGAGATTATGGATTACCGCGCAGCGCATCGAGGAGAAGAATCTGCTGTTGCGGAGGGAGCTGGGGGTGCAACGTTTTTGGAAGCCTCAACAAGTGGGCAGCAATGGACTTCAACCAGCACCTGGAGTGCAGCGGAAACATTTGGAAATCCGGAGAAGTTAAAGAGGTTCCTTTTCGGAAGCTCTCCGACTCAGAGTTGCAGGAAAAGAGGAACAAAGGACTATGTTTTAGGTGTGATGAAAAATTTTCAGTGGGTCATCGATGTAAGAAAAGAGTTAAGAATTATGTTAGTCAGTGATGAGGATTATTTGGCTATAGAGGATTCCAAGGAGGCAGTAGAGGAAGTGTTTAGGCCCGAGGTGATCAAATTGTCTCTAAATTCGGTCGTGGGATTAACAACTCCGAGGACTATGAAAATTGAGGGGGAAATCGGCCAGCAAGAGGTAATTATCCTTATTGACTCGGGTGCAACCCATAATTTCATTTCTTTAGCTTTGGTGCAAAAATTGGCCTTGCCGGTCACTCCTACTATGGAGTTTCGGGTGCAAATTGGCACTGGAGACTCGGTAAAGGGGGAGGGTATTTGCAAGGAAGTGGTGTTGCAAATGCAACAATTGACTGTGATCGAAAATTTTTTGCCATTAGAGCTTGGGGGCATAGATGTTATTTTAGGCATGCAGTGGTTGGAAACTTTGGGCAGCATGCAAGTCAATTGGAAAACGCAGGTTATGAAATTCAAGGTTAGGGGAACTGGGGTGGTTTTGAAGGGAGACACTAGCCTTAGTAAATCACAGATTTCCCTTAAGGCTATGTTACGGACTATTAGGCACGAGGGAAATGGGATATACCTCAAATTGAGTTCGCTAGTTAGTGAAGAAATAGGCGCTGTAACAGCGGTGGGAGATGAGCGGCTCCAAGCTCTCTTGCAAAAACATTCGGCGGTACTTCACATGCCAACCGGCCTTCCTCCTTGTCGAATAAAAGACCATCGCATCATTCTTCAAGAAGGCACCGGTCCTATTAGTGTTCGCCCTTACAAGTACCCTCATTTTCAAAAGAATGAGATAGAGAAGTTAGTGAAGGAGATGTTGGCTGCCGGCATTATTCAGCCAAGTACAAGCCCATTTTCCAGCCCGGTATTGTTGGTCAAAAAAAAGATGGGAGTTGGCGATTTTGTGTGGACTACTGTGCCTTGAATAAGGCTACCATTCCCGATAAATTTCCAATTCCGGTGATTAAAGAGCTACTCGACGAATTATGTGGTGCCACGATTTTCACTAAGTTGGATTTGAAATCGGGGATATCATCAAATCCGGATGAAGGCTGAGGACTGCTTTTCGCACACCCGAGGGTCACTATGAATTTCTCATTATGCCTTTTGGCTTAACTAATGCACCGGCCACTTTTCAATCCCTAATGAATGAGGTACTTAAACCATTTTTGCGCGATTTTGTGTTAGTTTTCTTCGATGACATCCTCATCTATAGTGCGACTTGGGAGGATCATCTGGTGCATTTGGATAAGGTCCTTTCAGTCTTGGCAACAACCAATTGTACATCAATCAAAAGAAATGTCTTTTCGCGCAAGCTCGTTTGGAATATTTGGGTCATATTGTTTCGAAGGAAGGGGTTTCCACGGACCCAAGTAAGATCCAAGTCATGTTGGATTGGCCCACTCCTAAGACTGTTAAGGAGCTGCGAGGTTTTTTGGGCTTGACAGGCTATTATCGGCAGTTTGTGGCCGGATATGGCGGCATTTCTTGGCCTCTCACGCAGCAACTTAAGCGGGATTGCTTTCATTGGAATAAAGAGGCCGAGGCTGCTTTTCAACACCTTAAGCGCGCTATGACTGAGGTTCCGGTGCTCGCTTTACCGGATTTTACCCAGCCCTTTGTGGTAGAGACTGACGCTTCGGATTTTGGCATTGGGGCGGTGTTGATGCAAAACCAGCGGCCGATCGCTTATTTCAGTCAAGTGCTTTCTTCTAGAGCCCAGGCCAAATTGGTGTATGAAAGGGAGTTAATGGCCATAGTGTTGGCTGTCCAAAAATGGAGGCATTACTTACTTGGTCAGCGTTTCGTGGTGTGCACAGACCAAAAGAGCCTAAAGTTCCTTCTTGAACAGCGTTTGGTGAGTATGGAGCATCAAAAGTGGTTATGCAAGTTGTTGGGCTATGATTTTGATATTCACTATAAACCAGGCCTTGAAAACAAAGCGGCGGATGCCCTTTCGCCATCCCTGTGGACTTGAATTAATGGTTATGACTTCTCTGGTTGTCTTGGATATTGCAGCCTTACATCAACAGGTTTTGGAAGATCCTAAGCTGGCCAAGGTTCGGTCTGCCTTGCAAAAGGTTGCTGCACCTTACAAGGGGTACACACTACAACGAGATCAACTTTTGTTCAAGGAGCATTTGGTCATACTGCAGAATTCTTCGCTTATACCAACCTTACTGCAAGAGTTTCATGGTAGTAAGGTTGGCGGTCATTTGGGGGCACTTTACCTACAAGCGGATGGCTAGGGAATTTTATTGGCCGGGGATGCGTCAGGATGTTGATTCTTTTGTGGCTGCTTGTGTTGTCTGTCAAAAACATAAATCTTCTACACTATCTCCTGCCGGGTTGTTACATCCCATCCCTATTCCTAATCGGGTTTGGGAAGACATTTCTATGGATTTCGTGGAAGGGCTGCCTAAGTCCAGTGGGTTTGATTCTATTTTGGTGGTGGTTGACCGTTTAACTAAGTATGCACACTTCTTAGGCCTCCATCATCCTTTTTCGGCTAAGACTGTGGCTGCTCTTTTCGTCCGAGAGATTGTACGTTTACATGGATTTCCCCGGAGCATAATATCGGATCGGGATCGGATCTTCTTGAGTCATTTTTGGAATGAACTCTTCTGGTTACCGGGCACTTCTTTGTGCCGGAGCACCGCATATCATCCGCGATCGGATGGGCAAACCGAGGTCGTCAATCGCTGCTTGGAGGCTTATTTGCGTTGCTTCGTATCCAGTACTCCTCGTCAGTGGGCTACACATCTTCCTTGGGCTGAGATTTGGTATAATACCAGCTTCCATGTTTCTGCCGCGATGACGCCTTTCAAGGCTCTCTATGGCCGGGATCCTCCGCCCTTGGTTGCGTATACCACAGGTTCTACTGCCACCTCCGAATTAGATTAGTAGTTGTGCATTCAAGATGCTCTTTTGGCGGAGTTGAAGGAACATTTGACCAGGGCTCAGCACTTTATGCAGCTGCGTGCTAATCATAAACGCCGGGATTTATCCTTTGAAGTCAGTGACCTGGTTTACTTGAAATTGCAGCCTTATCGCCACCGCTCTTTGGCTCGTCGTGTGAATGAGAAGCTTGCACCCCGGTATTATGGTCCTTTTCCAGTTTTAGCTCGCATTGGTTCTGGGGCTTACCACTTGCAACTTCCTTCGGATGCTAAAATCCATCTCGTCTTTCATGTGTCATGATTGAAGAAGGCAATTGGTCCTGCGGTAGCCTCTCAGCCGCTTCCTTCTTTCCTTTCGGAGGATTCGGTTTTGCAGGTGACACCAAAACAGGTGTTGGATACTCGATTCTCTCCATCTACCGGGCAATTGGAGTAATTGATAAGCCACTAATTCGGCAAGTGTACATTAGGAAGAATAAGGGTACTTAGGACACGTGACTAGGGAAGATTGTTCTCTAGCTTATTAGAGAAGCTTGCTGGGGAACATTGTTAGTTCAGGTAGACAATAAGAATTCGTTTGGTATGAGGATTCAAACCAGGATAATTCTAATTGTGATTCTGGAACCAGAACCATGATTCATGATTTTAGGTTCAAATTATGATTCTGAAATCATGATTCTGAAACCACGATTCAAAATTAAGAGTTTGAATCACCTTGAATCAAGAGGAGGGTGGTTTAAGAATCATGAGTGATTCGAGTTTAAAACATCACATCAGATTCCAAATAATGATTCAAAATCATCCAAACTAAACACTAATTCTGAATCATGATTCAAACTCACTATAAATAAACACTGATTCTGAACCAGGATCCAAAATCAACCATCTACCAAACGAACTCTAAGAAAGAGAATAAGTTTGTTAGAGAAGCTTGTTCTAGAAGAATGTTAGTTTTGATCGTTAGAAAATAAGAAAGAGTATAAAAAGGGGGGTCTGGGATTAGAGCAAGGCAGGGAAAATTTGTGATTGTTTTGTGGGAAAATCTTGGAGCTATTCCAAGTAGGGAGGCTACGGACCCTCGAAGTTCCGCATTCTTACTGTAACTCAGTTGATTTTCAATAAAGATTTAGTCAATCTTCACAGATAACATTTCTTTCTCTTCTTATGTTTCCGAATCTACTCAAGTTCTATCAAATTTTCATGACATTTAAGAGTAAGACTCTGAATATACCCAACTTCAAACATAGAAATAAAAGAACTCTTACCTTCGGTGGTTTTGATAGTAGTTATCAAGTTGGTAGTAGATATGGATTGGAGCCTTCATATGCTTCTCGATCTAGAAAGGGAAAGGTTTCAACCATATTAAGAAATAAAATAAAAACAGGAGGAAAAAAAAAATCTAAAGCTAAGGAATGAGAAAATTTTGAAATAATCTCACATTTTCTTGTGTTATAGTAAAGCTACTAGAGAATTCCTTAATTCTAGTTTCAGCTCAATCTATGACCTGATCTCTCAATTTCAGCTCAAACTATGACTTGATTTCTCAATCAGGTAACTCCAATTAGTAGCCCCTATGGCTATACCCTTTAGATATCTTTCTCTGTTTCCTTCAATATGGTATAATACCCCAAATAGTGTAATAGATGTCTTTTTTTTTTTTTTTTGATAGATAAATAGTGTGACAGAAACAAATTGGCAGGATTACAAAATTGATATTCAAAAACTGCTGAAACCTAATACTATGAAAATCAAAATAGCTCCTTGAATAAACGTAATTATCTTGCTAATACTATTAAAGCGCAAGCGGAGATATCCACCTAACCATACTCTGATGCTCTTGCCCCTTGCGAGCAAAAGGGTGCAAAATTTTGTTTCATTTAAATACTTGAGAAAATTTTCATCCACAGGTAATAAGGATTATACAGAGAAGCATGACATTCAATATTAGTGGCCAATTCTTGGACAACTTTCTCATAAATAAAAAGAGAATAGGGTGAATATGTCCCCCATCTTCATGATTAAAATTCTGATAGATGGTAGAGAAATATTACCTTCAAAAACCGAGAACAATTCTTGTGAATTGAGCTATCTTTCATATATGCGACCTTATTGCTTCTAAATGACTCAGGTATGCATTCTGTATCGTAATGGTCCACAATTTCAACAACCTACATACCCATAGGAAAATAATATTATCTTCAAAAGTATGGACCACTTTAAAGGTTGAAATAACATGGTAGAGAAATATTACCTTCAAAAACCGAGAACAATTCTTGTGAATTGAGCTATCTTTCATATATGCGACCTTATTGCTTCTAAATGACTCAGGTATGCATTCTGTATCGTAATGGTCCACAATTTCAACAACCTACATACCCATAGGAAAATAATATTATCTTCAAAAGTATGGACCACTTTAAAGGTTGAAATAACAAAAAAAAAAAAAAAAAAAAAAAAAAAAATGAA
>NW_010356836.1:79752-144223 GCF_000414095.1 Morus notabilis | reverse complement strand
AACCACTTAAAAAAAAAAAAAAAAAAAAAAAAAAAAAAAAAAAAAAAAAGATGCATAATATTTTGAGGCTTGAGGTACTAGAAAGGATATTTACTTTGCGGGATGTTCGGAGAGTAATGAAACCAGTAGGAATGAAAACAATACCCATCACCAAAAAGGTGCCAATAACCTGCAAATACCCAAATATTGTGATATGGCATATTACAGAAGAACTCATTACAATAGTTTCAGTTACTCACCCATGCTGGGGTGAGGACAGGTTTACATGCTGGAAGACTCTGCTGTGTAAACTGATATATAGCTGCAAAAAAAAAATCACAAAAGGAAAAATAAGTTATCAGTGAAAAAAATGCAATTCTCTTACCCTTTCTGATTACAATGCATTACGAATCAGTAAGCGCACCCTAGAATCATTAAACAAAGTAAAAGTATGATTCCCATATGACACTACATGGCCTACAATTTCTAGTCTGTCCATCTCCATCTTTAAAACCTATCTAAGGTTATATTCCCATAAGTTTAGTACATTTGACGTCCATTAAAACTCAAAACAGATTACCCCAGAGTTCCAATTCAAGCTGTTGCCCTGAATTCCTTAACGACTTCAATTTTTTTACAAACATCACATACTACAGAATCAAATGTCAAAAAAAAAAAAAAAAAAAAAGCCTACAGAATCAATGTAAAACTTACCTTTATGTGGTCTCGAATTCGATTGAGTTGATTGGGCACCTATCGAAGCTCCAGAGGTACTCCCTTCATCCACATCCATCAATTATAGACTTACAGAAGCCTGCAACCCACATATAAAAGGATCCTGTTTAAGTCCTAATGATGAGACTTAACTCGAAAGATGATACAACAATTAGATATGATGATTCTGAAACTCCTATTATGTGTTTTATGACAAACTAAGATTATGTTTTGATTGATTATGACATATTTATGAGTTTTCTTTAATATTATGATTTTCTTTTCTTCTTCATTCAAGGCTTAAGCCTTGATCAACCTTGAGACGTAAGCCTCACCTCGATTAGGAAAAACGTCTCAGTTCCTAAAATAACATGTATCCAAATGACCTATCAAGTTTTGTAAGTTCGAATATTCTATTGACACAATTTGCCCTCTTTAAGTGATCATCCGACAATAACTTTGAATCTCTTTTTACTTATACAATGTTTTATAGTGAAGAACCCAGAATTACATTTTTATAATCAGCAAAAGATCAATATTGATTACAGAATTACATTTTTATAATCAGCGAAAGATTAATACTAATTCCATCAATTTCAACATCAAAATAAGAAAATAAAACGACCCTAATCAGAATATCGTGCAAAAGCCAGATAGTAAAAGCGTTGTATTTCCACCGTTCATAGATTATGAAAGAACATAAGAACTTCATACACATATAAACCTGAAATTGGAATAAAGATTGAATAGAAAGTTTCAAAAAACAAAAAAACAATTGGGACGTGAAATTACCTCTGGAAGGGGAAGAAGAGAGAAAGAAAGATCTGGGAATTTGAGTTTATGGGTTTTAGCTGCTTTTGGAATGGAAAGAACGAGGAAGGAAAATATAAGATTCGAGGTCTGCAAAACTGAGAAATGAGTGTGTTGTTATTCTTAGCTTTCAGACAGAGCAACTGTATTATTACCAAAGAGAAGAGAAATGGCCGATCAAATAAATAAATAAATAAAATAAAATGCAAAGACAATTCGTGAGTTAGACAAAACAAAACCGGTTGTTGATAATAATTTAATAATTAATAAAATCCTTTTTTTTAATGATTAGTAAAGTCCTCTTTTGTTGTTAATAAATCGACAAAATACCGTTTTAGTGTTTTTTTTTCTTGCAAATTTGTGTAAAAATGGCTGTTTTTTTTGACTTATTGGTAGAAAATGGTTGAAGTTTGTAAAATTAGATAAATAATCTCTTCATCAGTGATAAAGGGATGTCTAGATTGATTTGGTGGTATATCCAATATCATTAAGAATCGGTTTAGACAATGATAAAAAAAATTACTTTATTATAGTACAAATTTTAATAAACATAGTAGTTCTCAATTTTTTATGTCAGGTTAATAATTATGACCATCAATTATTATAATTACCACAGGTAATTGTAAAATCACTATCATGTACTATTAATTACAATAAAAACTGAACGTGTTTTTGTATTTTATCAAAACAAACAATTTTTTTTGTTTTTATTTTTATTTTAAAAAAAAAACTAAGTAATAGTAATGCTACCATGACATGTGAACTTATGAAGGACTTAAGCATTGGTATTCTTTTTTTTCTTTCATTTCTTATGGGTCACCTAGCATTCTTAATTTTGTAAATAACTACGTGATTAAAAGAGAAAGAGAATCACCCTTTTCCTATTCTATTTTCCCTTTTATATGTAGTAAACGCACGCCATAATTGTGGTCTTCATCTGTACGCATGAAGCTTACTCTTATGGGTGTGTTTAAAATTGATTTTTATTTGTTTTTTAAACGTTTTTACATGTCTTTTGATGTATGAAAATGGAAACATTTTGCAAACCGTGTTTGTTTACCAAATATTTTAAAAACGAAACGAAAATAAAAAACTGTGAGAATAGTTTTTGTGAATGAATTAAAAAACAGTTGAAAGTTATTTTTCCTTTTCTGTTTTCATTTTCTAGTACTTATCAATAATATTATAATATATTAATTAATAATTATAACCAAACACGATTTCACTTTTTTATTATACTCAAAAAAAATTTTAAAAAAACTAACCAAATGTAATTTCAAAATCAATCCTAAAATGATTATCACAACAATCTCATTTTTTTCTTTTATATTGAAAATAAAATTATTTTAAAAACGTTACCAAACAAGCCTTATATCTTTTAAATGCCTTGCATTTTAAGGCCCACTCTTATATCACGTTGGGGGCATATTCACTTCCTGTGAGGGCACTTTACAAGAACACCATAAGTTTTAAGCTTAAATTGACATGCAAATAAACATAAATTATTACAAAGTATGTCATAGAAAAATATATTAAAAATCATAAATCCATAAAATCACAAAACTCTCACAAAATTTAAAGATACTGAATGGAATACATAAAAATATAAATATAATTTTGCTCAGCACATAAAACTTAAATGATATTATTGTGATATATTGTGTAATAATTTTAGTGCCCATGACAAAACTCAATCTAATCTTAAAAACCAGGACATATTGCTTAAATATCTCTCTTGTGATACCTTAGCTCCTTAGTTATTGAAAACCTAAGCCCGTGTTTGTTTCAATAACTCAAACCCAACAATTCAATTCAAACCATAGTTTATGATTCAAATTGACGTTTAATAGATAATTAAATGAGGACAATTCAAAATATTAATAATAGTTCAAACCCTTAATTTTAAAATTTACCTCTTTTTTAAATTCTAACAATCCACATTATTTTTACGGTGAAAACAATTCAAAAGTATTTTTCTTTTAGTAAATTTACACCGAAAGTCCTTAAACTATTAAACACTTAAGACTTAACACATAGGTCTTTATTTTTGAAATGTTGACACTTGGGGTCCTTAAATGTGTTTTTTTATAGTTTCATAGGTCCTCTCTATCAATTTGGCCGTTAACTCCTCCAACTGCAATAGTTTGGTGACTTACAATGCAAAGTGACTTTAAATAAAAGGACAGGTCATTTCATTTAAGATTTTTTTTTTCTTTCATTTTGAAGTTTTTCTTGTTTTCTTTACTTTGTAATCAATTGAAATTCAAGACATGAATTCAGAAGGTTATTGTTTTTTCTTTTCCTTGAATGAAGAACATAATATGTAGTTACATTGCATCAAATGCACAAAAGTAAAAAAATAAAAAATAAAAGCGACTATTAGGGGTAATCCATTTTTTTGGTAAATTTTTTTTTTTAGTAAATATTAGAAAAATATTGATAAAATTAATGATAGAACATTTTGGGAAAAAAATTTAAGCTTTATTCTTTTTAGATTTCGAATTATAGCTCATACTTTTTATTATAGTAATTTCTCTCATAATAGTTCAAATTCAACTTTTTTACTATAGTATTTTTCTCACATTAATTTATTTTTCAACTCGAATCAACAAAAAAATAGGTCCTTCATGAAAAATATTAGTAATTTGTAAATTGCATCAAATTACAACAATTAAAAAATTAAATCAAATTACCTTTTGCGAAACATTTTCAATAAAGGGGGAAATTTTGGTCAATATCGGAAAAATATTGATGATATATCTAGGGCTATTCATGGGTTGGGTTGGTGCGGGGTAGGACTTTTTTTTCCCCGCCCCAAAGGGTGCGGGTTGCACATATTTGGCCCCAACGATGTTAGAAAAATTTCACAACCCAACGATGTTCGGGTTGGGTTGGGGCGGTGCGGGGTGGGTTGGGTGGTCGGTTTTAACATTCAAAAAATCAAAGACTTAAAGTTCAATATAATATTCAAACTTCATCATTAAATAGAAATAGTAACCATCCTTATCAGTCCGGAGAGAGAGCACCAGAGAAAGTGGACAAGACGGCGGCCGAGAGGACTGAGCAATGAGGAGAGAGTTATGAGGGGGTTCACGGGAGGGGAAGAAGAAGGAAAACTGAAAAGGAAGAGGCAAGAAGAGGGGGTTCACAGGAGAGGAGACCGAGAATGAGATTGTGAACCCTAATGTTAGTGAGCCTAGGGTAGAACTTAGGCAGTTCGGCTTGGGCCAAAAGCTTGGGGGTATGTTGTGCGGGTTGGGTTGGGGATTGCAGGTTGTTATGGGCCCAACCCGCAATCCACCCCAAACACTTCGGGCTAGAGATATAATGAGCTGCAAATTTAAAAATAATGCTGCGGGTTGCTTTTTTCGGCTTGGGTTGGGGCGGGGGGGTTGGGTTTGCGGGTTGTTCGGATTTATGAACGGCCCTAGATATATCGATATTGGTTGAAAATATGAGAGAAAAATAATAAACATTAAATTCTTATAAGCAAAAACTATATACATGCTATATACTGAAACGTACACTTAAACTTTTCATATTGTAAAAACTCCCAAACATAGGGAAGTTTTTTTATGAGATTTTTGCGACCTGAGTCTCTAAACTTTGCAACTTTTGACATTTAGGTCCTCATTTTAGGAATTTAGACACTCAGATCTCTAAATTTTGCAACCTTAACACTTAGGTCCTCATTTTAAGAATTTGTATACTTAAATCTCGAAACTCGGTCTTGTTCATTTCACCAATTCGAGTTTTCAGTTTTAGGTTTCTACAGTAAAAAGTTCTCAAAAAATGTCACATCTAACTTTTTCTGCTACAGTAAAAAACTCTCAAAAAATGTCACATCTCAACTCAAATTAAAAATTTGAATCCGCGAAGTGAACGAGCCTATTGACGCTTCTTTATTCTATTGTTAAATGCCATAAAAGATGTCAAAATATAGAGGCTTTTTTATGCTTAGATTTCCAAATATATATACATACATATATTTACAAAAAGGTCTTCAAAAGCTCTCATCTTTTTTGTTTTGAGTATAATATGTTATTTTTTGTCAAAAATAAAGGGATAAAATTATTTTGGTGCCATGCATTATAATAAAGCATGGTATTATAATAAAGCATGCAGTTGGTACTTTATCTTTTTAAAAATATTAAAATGTACCTTCAAATTTTTAAAAACATCTTTTAAATACCTTAACAACCTTTTTTGTGATGTGAAATGTCTAAACTGCCCCTCACATTAATTTACTCTAAATTAAATTTTACAAAATGCATTAAAATTAGAAAAAAAGTACAATAGAAAAAATAAAAAATACCTCTCTCTCTCCTCCCCTCTCTGTCTCTCGAGTCTCTCTCTTCGCTCTCTTTCTCTTCCCCTCTCTATCTCTCTTACTCTGCCTTTCTCTCTCTTCTTTTCTCTAACCCAGATAAGATTTTCTTCATTTCTTCCCCCACCAAATCTTTAAACAATATTAAACGAACCAAACAAAATCTGCAATAAATAACACATATAAAAAGTGAAGGCTTTGAGTTTGTGGTTAACGCATGTGGGCTCATTACGCCGTTGCCGACTCCATCACCACCATCCCAAAAAGGCTGAGTTCATCATTTCCCAAATCAATAACCATATTACAGAAATCAAGTTAAAGGGAAAATTCAATCCATCAAAATCTCTCAAATGAAAGAAAGCATTACAAGCAAATCGAAGATAATAAGTCATAAATTAAAAATATATACACAAGCAGATCTGGAAATCAGAGATTAGCAAATGAAAATAAAAAATTAAAAAACCGAAAGAGAGATCTGAGAGAGAAAGACCATCGCCGTCCTTCAACTCGGAGTTCTGGTCGTCGGTGAGCTGATCGGCCATTGCTGAAGCTCGTTGGAGGGGAAAGAGGGAGAAATCACGGGAATCAAACATGGTCTGATCGAGATTTTGGAGGAGAAAGAGTGAGAAATCACGGGAACCAAAAGCGTCGGCTGGACTCGCCGGAGAGAGGAACAAGGAAGAGAGTTTGCTCGAGAGAGAAGTTATTTTTGTTTTTAAGTTTTTTTTTTTTGTTAATTTTTAAATGTTTAAAAATAATTTCAGAATTTTTTAAAATTTATTGATCTTTATTTAATTAATGAGAGGATATAATGACATTTTACATTTTAAAAAAAGTACGAAAGCATTTAAAAAATGTTTTTAAAAATTTAGTGGTATTATTTTAAATTTTTAATATTATAAAAAATAAAAGATATATAATACAAAGTATTAAAGTAATTTTATCTCATAGGTTAATTATAACAATGAAGGACAACAAAGCAATTGTTATAAACAAAAAAAAAGCAAGAAATTATCATAACTATTATCGAGGAAATTGGCGGTCATTCAAACAATTGTATTAATCTGGCCATGTTTACTTATTCGTAATCGGGGTGGACATCAATTGGAGTGGATAAGATTTAGAGTGGGCAGGAATCAGAGTCAGAAATCGGAGTTAAAATAAGCTGTTTACTTAGGTTTCAGGAATTAGAATCGGAATCAATCTCAATCCTATTCATGCGTTTACTTACACTCAGAATCAGAATAAACTGTTATAAATTTACTTACCTACCCTTTTAGTAGATTTTTGTGTGTTCAACTTTAAAAAAAAAAAAATTGTATATTATGCTAACTATATATTAAAATAACTAACTAGTAATTAGATTTTTTTAATCACACCTAATTATTCATCTAAGTTATTTTTCTCAATAAATTTTAATTCAATTTCAAGAAAAGAATATGATGATGAAATAAAATAAGAACAAAATAGCAAAACTAACTAAAGTAGTAATCAACGTGTTCAACCCAAAAAAAAAAAAAAAAAAAGCAAACTGAAAACAAAAATAAAAGATGATTTATATCCTACCTGCAAATTGAAGAACCGGCAGAAGAGGAGAAGAGGATATCGTAAATGGTTGAGAGAGAAAGAAGGAAATAAACCCTAGAGAGTTAAATAAAAGAGAAAAATTAATGGTAAATTCGTAACTTTGTATTTAATATCAAGAATGGGTGGCAATCCGGTGGGGGGTGGGGAGAGTGCCAATCCCATTCCTCAACCCCAAATTGGTGTGAGACCCACACATTTTCACTCTCATTCTAAGATATAAATGGGTAAGTAAACATAGAGTTGATTCTGAATCTCAATTCTCATTCCCTACTCTTGATAAGTAAACGTGCCATAATTATATTGGTGAGTTAGTTCTAAATACAACGATTTAAGTAAAGAACAATGACGCAATAATTTGTTATCTAACAATTTGTTTATTATGAAGTTAATGAATGTGTGATAAGATTATTAATTTTGTGATTATTAATTGTAATAGTATTGGTCTCATTATTTTAATTCTTTAAAGTACTATGTGTATAAGGATTATATAGATTTATCACTTTACAGATTTACTTGATTTTGAGATGTTTGTAGATTTGATATATTTTTTTTTCTTTAATAACATGAACCTCATTTGAGCTATTCTTAATAAAAAAAATTGACGATATTACAAACTCACTCAAAATATAATGGATTAGATGGCCAATATCTTAAATGATATTTATGAATTTCTTATTTTTTTTATATAATAAGTTGTTTTGTTGTCATCAATTGTCATCAATTATCGTAATTTACTCTGTGTTACAATATTTTAACATGATTTTTGGACAAAAATAACATGTTATACTTCAAAAAGAAAATAAAAAAGAGGAACATTGAGGACCTCTTTGTAAGGGAAAAAAATACATATTTTGGAGATCTAAGATATAAAAAAGCCTCAAAATATTGATGTTGACGGTAGAAATTCGTCAATAGAAGTAATTCAAATTTAAAGATAGATAACGTGATTTTTGTGATCAAGAATACAATTAAGGAAGATTTAGAGAAATCAGAAAATAAGAACACAGATTTATAGTGGTTCACCCTTTATTCAAGAGCTACGTCCATTGTGAGGAGAAGAGAAATTCACTATGTTATAGAAAAATGATTACATAATGTCTCTCTGACTTGTCCTTTCTACATATATATACCCCCTGCAGCTTGAGTAATTTTTCTGATTTTATTCTAGGATATTTTCCCCATATTTTGGGATAATATCCCCGGTTGGTTTGGATTTTTGCCAATCAACAAGATTTTCTCATTTGCTTCTCCATTTTCTTCACTTATTTTAATTACAAGTCACAAATCTCAGAGCATGCCCTATACCTCTCTCGATCTGCGTGGACTCCACTTCTTAGGCGCTCTTTGAGCCATCTTCGCTTACAACTGCTAGTGTGGTCGACCTCTTGTTTTTCTCGACCACTTGAAGCGATCGACCGCCTTCATACAGTTTTCACTTTACAGCGTTCTACTCCTAAGAGAACCTTTGTTTGACGTGGCTGCTAGGGCAAAGCCGTCTCCAATCATTAAAATGTCCTCATTTATGACGCGTGAGTCCCATCTAATGTCCGGATTAGGGTTTGGAATTTTTACCCTATATTAATTGACATTGTTATGACATTTACCAGCAAAATCAGGATATAGACTAAATGTGCTAGCAAATTAAGAGTTAGGGATCTGAGTATCTAAATTCTTAAAACAGGGACATAAGGGTCAAAGGTTGCAAAGTCTGAGAAGCTATAAGGCACTGTTATTTTTATAACTCAAGTCACAACTTAAATTCTACTGCTAAAGTATTTTATCTCATAAAAATTTAAATTTAACTTTTTATTATAATATTGTTCTCTTACATACACAACTCAAGTTGATTGTGAAACAAACATACCCTAAATATCTATATTCTTAAAATGAAGATCTAAATGTCAAAGGTTGTAAAGTTTGAGGACCCATGACGTAAAAATCCCTTTATATATAAACTATAATCAGTATAATGTAATATATTTTCAACCTAAATATTATTTTTTAGATTATATGTTTTTAAATTGCATGTGGGCCCGCAATGACTAGAAGTAAATTTTTTGTAAATATTTTTCAATTATAATTAATTTTTAGAAAAAAAATTAACTTGAAAAAAAAAAAAAAGGTAAACCTATGAAATAAACTAGTTAACAATTTTCCTTTTCAATATCGTTCTTAACAAATTTTTCTAGAGCTGAAGAGTGAAGAGTAAATGCTCGCAAGTTGTTGGGTTCTCATCTCCCATTTCCATCTAACATGCTAACCTCTCAACGATCAAGAAATCTCCTCCTCCCCAATTCTTTCCTTCCCAAATTCCGGCACTTTCCCGGTACCCAAACACGACCTCTCAACACTCTCTCTTCACTCTTGAACCTCTGCACCAAACCCAGACAGCTCACCCAAATCCACGCCCGCTTCATCCTCCATGGCCTCCACCAAAACCCGACAGTCTCATCGAAACTCATCGACTCTTACGCCACCTTTGGCCTGCTTAATCTCTCTCAACAACTCTTCAATTCTTTTTCTAATCCAAATTCGGTTCTTTACAACGCAATGCTGAGAAATCTGGCCATGTTGGGTCATTTTGAGAGGGCCGTTTTGGTTTACCGAGAAATGGTCGAGAAATTCATTTACCCGGATGAGGAAACTTTTTCTTTTGTTTTGAGGTCGTTTTGTTGCTTGGGAGATGTCGAAAATGGGAAAAGGGTTCATGGGTGTTTGGTGAAACTGGGTTTGGATTCATGTCGTTTGGTGGGTTCTGCTTTGGAAGATTTTTATAGGAAAAGTGGTGGTAACACGGGTGGTGGATTGGATTATTGGAATTTTTTTATTGTTAAGGCTGCTCAAAGTGGAAATGGAGTGGAAAGTTTTAGGCTTTTTAAGAGGATGAGATTAGAAAGTGTAGAGCTTAATTCGGTTACTTTGTTAAGCTTGTTGAGGTCTAGTGTTGATTTGAACTTGTTGAGTGTGGGAAAGATTGTTCATTGTTTGGTTTTGGTTAGCAATTTGGGGAAAGATTTGGCTGTTAATACTGCATTGTTGTCTATGTATGCAAAGTTGGGTGCTTTACGAGACGCCGGAGTTTTGTTCGAGAAAATGCCCGAAAGAGATTGTGTTGTTTGGAATGTGATGATATCGGCAAATTTTCGAAATCGGCGTCCCAAGGATGCCCTTAGAATGTTGAGCTGCATGGGAAGATCAGGAATAAGAGCTGATCTATTCACTGCACTGCCTGCAATTTCTTCGATTGCGCAGTTGAAAGCGATTGAGTGGGGCAAACAAATGCATGTCCATGTGCTCAGAAATGGTATAGACTACCAAGTTTCAGTTCACAATTCACTTATTGACATGTATTGTGAGTGTGATAAATTAGGTTTGGCAAGAAAGATTTTTGACTTGGTGAATGATAAAACTCTGGTTACATGGAGTGCAATGATCAAAGGATATGTGACACATGATCAGTTTCTTGATGCTCTTTCTTTATTTACCAAGATGAAATCTGATGGGCTTAAAGCAGATTTCATTACAATTATTAACATTTTGCCTGCTTGTGTGAATATAGGGGCACTAGAGAATGTGAAGTGCTTACATGGGTATTCTATTAAATTTGGTCTTGGCTCACTTTCGTCGCTTAATACAGCGCTTCTTGTTAGCTATGCGAAATGTGGATGCATAGAGATGGCTCGGAAGCTTTTTGATGAAGAGAAAATCAATGATAAGGATGTGATCACATGGAACTCTATGATCAGTGCGTATGCTAGGCATGGAGGTTGGAAACAATGTTTTGATTTGTACGACCAAATGAAGCAATCGAACATTATACCCGATCAGATTACCTTTCTTGGAGTAATAACAGCGTGTATAAATTCTGGTCTTGTGGAAGAAGGGAAAAAGGTTTTTAAGGAGATGACGGAATCATATGGTTGCCAACCAAATCAGGAACACTATGCTTGCATGGTTGATCTACTAGGTCGTGCCGGGCATCTCAACGAGGCCAGGGAACTTGTGAAATCCATGCCTTTTGAGCCAGATGCTCGAGTATGGGGACCTTTGTTGAGCGCATTTAAGATGACGAATTCAGAGACTGGCCTTGCTGAGTATGCTGCTGAGAAGCTTATAACTATGGAACCGAAAAATGCCGGGAATTACATATTGCTCTCCAACATATATGCTGCGGCAGGAAAGTGGGACGGAGTTGCGAAGATGAGAAGTATTCTTAGGGACAGAGGGCTGAAAAAAACCCCAGGGTGTAGCTGGCTCGAGATAAATGGACGCGTACATGAGTTCCGCGTAGCTGATTGGTCTCATCCAAGATCTAATGATATATACACAATATTAGGAAACTTGGAGCTGGAAATCAAGATGCTAAAGGACAAGAGATTAGAAAATATGATTTAAACCCAAATTCTGTCACCAGAGGATTGGTTTTTGCATTGATTATGGGAGAGTAGATATCCCAAATTCTGTTCACGAGAGGATTAGTTTTTGCATTGATTATGGGAGAGTAGATATCAGCTTCTACAATCGTTACTAAGGAACAATAGCTGAAACAAAAAGACCATAAAAAGACAACGAACTATTTTTTGCTAGCCATAAAGAAAACGCATCACGGAGAAGGTAAAAGATTTGAGCTGTAAGGTGTTGAGTTGTTACGCGGCCTCTTTATACTGTACACTTTCCCTTTGATCGCGGCTCGACCTAATTCTCGTAACATCACACAATGGACCTAATTCTGGGGCCTAGGCTCACTTGCACAGGCACTAACTTGGGACATTGTATCAGAACATCAGTAATATTGTTGCTCAAATCCATGTTCTACATCTTGGTATGCTCTGTTCTGAGGACTTTTACCTACAGAAACGCCATTGAAGTAAAGAGTTCTAATTCAAATTATTCATTGCAAAGTAGAGGCATTGGGTTGGTGTGGAAGAGTTCTTGTTCCAACTGGTATAATTATTGGATTTTACATCGACTGCGTGCGTAGCAGCAGAAATTTCCTTCCAATAATGTTACATGTTAACCATAAACTTGAATTCTGAAGAACAAAAGAATCAGACTACCTTTTCATGTCATTGTCGTGTTCAGTTTCTGAGTACTTTCCTCAGAACATATTGGCAACAGCGGGCCAACGAAAGACGAACGATAATTCATATGCATTTTGTTGTTGATGATGACATTGATAATCCTCTGCTGTAGATTTATGAGCTGATAAATTATACTAAAACAGAGCTGTTTATTGTACCTCATTGAAATGAGTTTTTCCATTCTCTTTGGACCATTTTTACTTTTGCTTAAATAAATATTATACTAAAGCATCTGAATGCAATGTATTCCTTTACCAATCATAAACTAGGCGTAGATTGTCATTGGACTATCTCGCAGGGGCTTTCAAAACAAGTAGTTCTCTTTGAGTATTGCAGAGAAGCAAGAGGGGCCTAACAATAATGCCAAAATGTCGAGAGTGCTGCTTGTGGGTAGGAGAAGAGCACGACTCAATTTTTTTTTTAAAAAAAAAAAATCAAAAAGTCTAGATGATACGGATTCAATTCTTTCTTCTTGCGCCAAAAATCGTACTATTTTCAAAAGAAATAGAGTTACATATCTTTTTCATTTTCATTCAAGAGTTCTTATGTGTCTGTACGCCCTTTGAGACCCTGAGAAATGGACAAATTCCTTGGATTTCTAAAGTAAAAATAACCCCAAAATGCCAAGGAATCATAGAGGAATACTGTCGACACTAGTTGATTAGAGCCACTACTTTGGCAGATCAATTGATGCCAAAGGATGAAACTTTTTTGGAGACATGCTAAGGAAGGAGGAGCAAACATTTAAAAAAAAAAAACAATAATAATAAATAAAAAGGAGAGGTAGCACAAAATAATAATTCAAAAAGTAAAGTATACAATTCTACACACAAAATTGATATGTTGGACCATTTGTACCAACATTTGAGCGACAATTGACAAATCTCTTTGGGAATCCAAGACACTTTCATATAAAGACCTTACACGAAGTTTCATACTAATTCTCTGGTTAGCCATTTTCACGATGTTGCATCTTCTGTTGATGCATCATTTCCTCCTTTTGAATTGTTGTTTCCAATCCGTAGCTGTCTGGATGCTGAACAAGAAGGAAAAGGAAATAATAAATCACAAGAACAGCTAAAAAAAGATTCAGATATACACCACTTGATACAAAATAGCCAAAAACCTACAATCAAACTGGAGTATGGTAACTGCCAATTGGGAATTGGCAGCTTCAAAGTACCAAAATTAGGATAGCCTATTCGTTTGCATGTTCGTTACATTCTCACTCCATTTGTTTCCGTGGTATTTTCTAATCTACCATCTCTAATCAAACAAAAAAGTGTGAAGCAAAAACAATGTACTTTACCAGATAATTAAGTCAGTTGTGTGACTAATTTACTCTTTTTTTGCTTGGAGTTCATGTATTATTCTTTCTTCAGCATGTTAACCATTTTCACACGCTAAGGTGTATGGCATAATCTCCATCATTGACACACAATATTAAGATAGTTGGAAAATAGGACAGTAACAGAACTTACATTTAAGAGAGGATCCGGCAAGACAAGTTATCCTGGATTTTGTATTGGCCTCAGCCAATGGATTGGGTTTCTCCTTCATAGCCATACGAACATCCCAGACTCGTATAACCCCATCTGATGAAGCAGAGGATACTAAGTATGGATCATCATCAGCAGCAGCACCGGCATTCCTTGAGAGCACAATGATCCCCTTCACACGGCTAGAATGCGCTTCCTTAATATTGTATGCAACTTTCCCACTGTTTGTATCCCACGCTGTAATACTACAGTCCTCACCCCCAGTGAATAAAAGACCATTCTGCCACAAGTCAAAGTTAACATCTATGAATAAAGAGGAAAAAAAAACACATGCATTCCTAAAATAACTAAGATCACGATCATTTCTTTTTTACTTTTATTCAACATTCTGTCTTATATTAAAGATTACATACACATTCTGTGGACCGTTATAGAAGAAATATTGTTAACAAAAAGTTTCTAATCTATGATTCGATAACCGTAGACTCAATATATGACCAAGAAAATAATTCTCTTCAGCACCAGGCCAACTAACATCATCAAAGTGTAATGTCGGAGATCCCAACTCTTATGCCAACTTTTTGATACCAACTCACTTGGTACGTGATTTACTATATTTTCATTGGTAAATCCGATAATATTTTAATATTAATTGACGTGAAATTTTTTAGACACCAACCAATAAAAAAATAACGGCTCAAATGTCATGCCAGTAACTAAAAAATTAGAATAAAAGTTGGGATCTTTAGTGTTATTTAGCCATCAAAACAATTCATAACCAAAGTTTCTGTTGACGATATGATATTCAACATATGGCATCTCAAGTTCAATTCCTATAAAATCCGTATAAATAACTTATAAAAGCAGCACACTAAATATAGCTAAAAATTCACAAGAAGTAACTCTAAAACTGCCTGAATAAGAAGTTATGACTAAATGGCCTAAAAGAAAAATTCACAATTTAACAAAAAGAACAAGAAAACAAGATGAAATTTTTAAGCCCTAAGAAGCTAACCTCGCCGGATGCAGCACAGAGGACTCGCATCGGGCTCTCCAATTCGGCAACGATCTTCGCATCCTCAGCCTCATGAACGGAAATCTTCCTATCAACGACCATGAAGAACTTGTCCCCGCCGGAATCGAACCTCACCAAGCTCGCCTCCCTCCCTATCCGGCAATAAAAGCTTCTCCGGCCCCTAATCAGGTTGAGCATGCCGAGGCACTCGTCGCGGCCGACGGTCAGCGCCAGCTTCCCGGAGGGATGAATGGCGAGATCGTTGATTCCCTTCTTGTGAACTCTAACGGTCTTGAGGAGGACGAAGGGATCAGCATCGTAGATGCAGACGGAGCCGTCGGCGTCGGCGGAGACGAGGTTGCGGGGGAAGGAGAGGCCGGGAGGGGTGAAGAAGGAGAGGGAGGTGACGGAGGCGGCGTGGTCGTGGAGGGAACCAAGGGAGGAGGCGGCGGAGAGGTCGTAGAGATGGACGGTGTCGTCGGAGCCTCCGGAGGCCGCGGCGGGGCCGGCGGCGGCGGCGGATGTGACGGAGGAGAGGTGGGAAGGGTAGGAGAAGAGAGGGGTTAGGGTTAGGGTTTGGGTGGTGGGATCGGTTTTGAGGGGCTTGAGCTTGAATCCCCAGATGAATCGCTCGTATGAGCCTGCGATTAGGCTCATGGTTATGGTGGTGGTGAAAACTGAAAAGTATGGACTTGTTGAGGAGAAGAAAGAAAAATACGAAGGTTTGACTTGAGGAGGGTTTTGTATTGGGTTTTAGGGGGAGGACTGAGAGAAGGCAAGGATTTTTATTTTTATTTTATTTTTTTGGCTGCAACTCTGAGAGAAGGCAGTTTGTTCAAACTACAAATGTAGCCCCCGAGCTTTTGGTTTGCTTAACAAGTTGCATTTTTTTTTTGGTTTTTAGACATTGAAATTCCTCGTGTTTTGCCAAATACTCCTTTGGTGTTGACGTTGGCCTTGTTCTTTACGCTGATTTGAGTTTAGAATTTGAATTTTGTTACAGTAAAAAACTCTCAGAAACAATCACATTTAACTTTTTTACTACAGTAAAAAGCTCTCACACAACATCACATCTCAACTCGAATTAAAAACTCAAATTAGCGAACCGAACGGGCCCTATTTGTTTGAATTAAGAGCGTGTCTCTATAATTTCGACAAAACTTCAAGGGTGTCTAAATGAAGATGGGAATTAAAGATAACAAATAGAGACTTTAGAGACCTAAGAACGTCTATAAGGGAATTCTCTATTTTTAATTAAATTATAGTTAAAATAGTTAAAAAACTATTTTAATTAGTAATTTTTTAGTTAGTTACTCTAATCATACTTTATATTTTAACTAAATATAAATTATTTTAATATTTATAAAATTTAAATATAAATAATTTTATTTAATTTAAAAAAGAACATTTGCATTTACTGAATATGAAACAATAAAATAATACAATAAATCAAATAACTAGCCACTTTTTGCTAAGTATATTTAGCTAGTGTGAATGAATTCTCTAAAATAGCTAACCATATAGTTGGAGTGGAGAAAAGCTAAATCACTGTCTATTTTATTTAAAAACATGAAATAACTAGTATGGTTAGAGTTGCTCTATTTTAGTTCGGGACTTGAATGTCCAAATTCTTAAAATAAGATCTAAATGTTAAAGGTTTTAAAGTTTGGAGACCCATAGTGTAAAAATCCATTTTTTTAATAAGGAAAGAACTTCATAACATTAATAGCATGTTTACCTACATGTAATCAAAATGAGCATGAATTGGAATAGGTAGGATTTGGAGTCAGGAATCATAGTCAAAATAAATTGTTTACTTGGTGACAAAATTCAGAATCAGACTCACTCTAAATCTCATTCATGTGTTTACTTACACCCAGAATCATAATGAAATAGAGTAAAAGTTCTAATATATCATTTAAGTCAATTTTATATTTTTAATTTAAAAATAAATTATGTACTTATTATATTAAATTTAATCATAATTAAAATATTTAGTGTAATAATAGGGTAATAAAATAATAAATATAAATTTTACAATTATTTAAAATATAAAAATAAATTGTTAAAATTTAAATAAAATAAATAAAAAGAAAATATAGTGTTAAAAATTAAAATATATTATTGATTTATTAAACAAATAAAGTAGACATTTATTAACAATAATGAGGCTAATATTATAATATTAGGCAAATAAAATAATTTATATATGTTGTAATTATTATTTTTAAAATTTATTTTTAATTTTATATTTATAAGTAAAATAGGGGAATGATAATAATTTAATATTAATATTAAGAATGTGAGTCCTAATTCTAAGGGGGGGCATGAGAGTGCCAAACTGTCAATTTTATTTTTCAATTTCAAATTTAAGTGAGGCCCTCAAT
The DNA here is from genome assembly GCF_000414095.1 of Morus notabilis. Lineage (NCBI taxonomy): Eukaryota > Viridiplantae > Streptophyta > Magnoliopsida > Rosales > Moraceae > Morus > Morus notabilis. The sequence goes on along the minus strand of NW_010356836.1, from coordinate 126,824 downwards.
CAAACTCTTATTTCAGAATAAAAAAGAGTAAGTAAATATGAAATTGACTCTTATTTTTTAATTTTGATAAGTAAACATATTATAAGTGGCTAAATAAGCAAAAACAATAAAGGAAAGAATACAAATTAAGAAAAGCAGAATTTGTCAATAGATGGGCTACCTTATTTTTATCTTGAGATATATAACAATGACATCTGTGAATATCTTTAATAACACATTCATCATCAGATAAAATTGACGCTGCCAACTTTTGAGGTTTTTTTTTTTTAGTACTTTTAACCTTTTAACTTTTTTTGAGTTTTTAATAATTTGTTACAGATTTTTTAATTTTGACATTTTACTTCCAACTTATAAAATCATTACAATGAGACCCATTTTACTAACCGTCATCAAATTAGAGAACGGAAAAGCCAACGATGTCATCGTGTAAGGAAGAAAATGTTCCAAAGCTCAATTCAGATCCTAGTACAAATCATTCAACTCTCTGAATCAACCTTGAAAAATACTCAAATCTCTAAATCAACCCCAAATCAAAACTAAAATGATTAAAAAAATAGAGCATATCGTGACGTAATTTGACAAAAGTATACATTTATTTTATCTCAAAAAAATTAAATTTGCTCTACGTTGAGAACTCATATTGGTATGATAAAAAACACATCAAAATAAATAATATACAAAACAACTAGTTTCTTATACAACTTTGATGGATAAAAAGCAAAATTTTACTGTGCATCTTTTTAACCCTACGGTAAATTTTTTTTTATCTTTTACTATTATTATCATGAATTTTTTATGGTACGTTAATATATTAGTATGTCATATTTTCTATTTATTAAATTTATATTAAATTATGTATAAATTAAAAAATATATAAATTTAATAATTAAAAAGATTTGATTTACCGGTACATTAAATATATAAGAGAATCTCTCTTATTGTTATTATTATTTGTTTCTTTTTAGGCCATTTCCTGTTGATTGGTTGGAATTGGTGTAAGGGGAGTACGGAGCGCGAAGCATTCCTAAGATGGGTACCAGTTTTGAAAGTTTGGCGGCGGGCATGCCTGATGCCTAAAAATTTTTGGGCACAGCGAACAGGCGCCATTTGCTGCCCGTCTGACCATTTTGGCCGGGCTCGGACAACCCGAGGAAAATCTATTCCGACAGCCCGCCGCCGGTGGAGAAGTCGAGTTCGCCGTCCGCCGATTTTTTTTTTGAATTTTCCCGCGTAACCTGAATTTGCCCGAAAAAATGCCTGAATTCTTTAGACCGTTAGCCCAAATTTTGTCCGAATTTTTTTGACTGTTAGCCCGAATTTTGAACCCAACGGCTTTTTTTGCCCGACCCGACCGCCGCCCAAATTCTGCCTGAATTTTTGAACCCCAACGGCTATTTTTATTACCGTTGCCCGAACCCAACCCGATTGCCCGAATTTCTCATAACCGTTAGAATCGAATTTTTGGGGGGAAAAAAAAATTTTTTCAAGCCAAAAAATTTCCTATAAATACCCCCCTCCCCCAACCATTTTTCTCACCCAAAAACTCTCATCCTCTCTTAATTTCTCTCAATCTCTCTCAAATCTCTCTTAATCTCTCTCATATCTCTCTTAATCTCGCTTAAATCTCTCTCGATTTCTCTTAATCTCTCTTATTTTTCGTAATAGCTTCTTCTGGTTATGGTGGTGATATTCTCATTGATGCCCAATTCAACATCGAAGAAATGCAATTTCCTAATATTTTTCAAACGCAGGAATCGCAAACTACAGAAAGAATTGCTGAGGAAACTACAAATCCGAGCCCTGGTGGACGTAATGGTGGTGGGCGTGGAGGAGAGGCAAGTGGAAGTAGTGCAAGTGTTGCAATTTCTAAGAAGAAATGCAAGCGCACCTCAGCAGTTTGGGAGCACTTCAACACATTCGAGGAGGTCGATAATAACGGTAACATTAAATACATAGCTCAATGCAAATATTGTGGTGATAAATTACAAGGTAACACTATTCACGGCACTACACACTTGAGAAGACACTCTGAAAAGTGTCTTCAAAAGTAAAGAGGCGGACCCGATCTCCGCCAAACACAATTATCATTTGACTGCCAAATCGGTGGTCTAACTACTTAGAAATACAATCCGCAAGTCGATCGTATGGAAATGGCATGCTTAGTAGCCACATTATATCAACCACTTAGTTTTACCGAACAAAGGAATTGGCAGCGTTATATTAAAATTGTACATAATCCTAATGCACAATTTTTTTCAAGAACTACTCTTAGGAAAGATGCATTAAAATTATATAAATAAGAAAATGAAGCATTAATCAACCTTTTACACTCTACTAGTGGTTGTGTTGCGTTAATAGCATACATTTGGTCCGCCGTTGCCAACAAAGATTATTTAGCTGTAACTGGATATTATTATAAAGGTTTTGATTTAGATAAGAGAATGTTAGGTTTTAAATGTGTTATAGGATCATATACTGCCAATTTAATATATAACACAATTTTATCTGTCATTGATGAAAATAGTTTAAGGGATAGAATAATGGTCATAACATTAGATAATGCAACTGCAAATACTAAAGCAATAGAACTTTTTGAAAATAATTTAAGTTTATTCGGTAATAATGATATATTTCACCAACGTTGTGCATGTCATATAATTAATTTAATAGTAAAATCCGGTTTAAAATCAATGTCAGGTCATATTAAAAGAATTAGAGATAACATTGCTTGGATTCAAGGTAGTAATCAAAGAATACAAGATTGGTTTAGATTTCTACAAGCATGTAATCAAAATCCTAGAGCATTAACCTTAGATATGCCCATAAGATAGAACTCCACTTATATAATGCTTGAACAATGCATCCCCTATAACAAATTATAGGTAGATTTATATATGCTATAACAAATTATGTTAGTGCCAAATTAGGATCATGATTTATAGATGAAACTGATTGGCAAATTGTTGAACTCTTGTTTAACTTTTTAGGTAGATTTCACGAAGTTACTTTAAAGCTTAGTGGAACTTATTACCCAACGTCACTATTAGCGTTAGGAGAACTTTTAAGAATGTCTATTTTATTTAGTGAATTTAGGACACACGAGGTTTTAGGAGTTCCTATCGCCTCTATGGAAAAGAAGTTTAAAAAATATTGGTCTAAATTACCAATGTTGTATGGTTTCGGTGTTATTTTTGACCCTAGATTAAAACCAGATGGTTTAGAAAGTGGATTAGATAACTTAGGTGACTTTTTAGCTATCGACACTACTGACCAATTTCCTATTATAAAGGAAAAAATATTTTCTCTCTATAGCTCTTATGAAAGTAGGTTTAGAAACACACCTAATGTAGAACAATCGCAACAACGAGACGACAATCCGCATTCATTCTTGAATGTTTTTAGGTTGTCTAAGAAGAAGAAGAAGAAGAAGAAGACAACAACGACTCAAGGTCAAGAAGAATCTAGGAGTGGATCTTCATCAAGAGGTGGTGGCAACAGCGGTGGCTTCAACAAGTTAATGGCGTACCTGAGTGAGGGCTTAGTTGTAGACAATAGTGAAATGTTTGATCTGGTTCAGTGGTGGAGGGCAGGAGCATTAACTTGGCCGATCCTAACACGACTGGCAATGGATATTTTTTCGATCTTAGTCTCCACTGTTGCAGCTGAACAAACATTCAGTACAACCGGCCGAATACTTGAAAAACGGAGAAACGCATTGTAACAGGATATTGTTGAAGCTTTGGTGTGCATCAAGGATTGGGATCGTTTCGACCAACGCTTACACGATACAATCTCACCGGCAAGCCAAGAATAGATCGACGAATTTAATAGATTAACTTTTAATTTTCAAGACGATCCTTATGCTTCAAATTAAATTATATTATTGTAATTTGTAAATATTTATTTACTTTGTATAGTGTTATTGTAATCTTGTATAGACTTTGTAAGTTCGTCAAATTTGTAATTCGTCCCACAATGATTGCACTTTTTTTTTCCTTATCATGTTTTTATCCCAATTGGGTTTTTCTTGGTAAGGTTTTTAACGAGGCAATCATGAATTACAAATTTAAACATCAATAAAGAAATAATTTTTTTATATAGTTCGTGTGTTCATTCAAATTTTAAATTGTAATATATATATAATAATATATAAATATATAATATAAAAAATATTTAAAAATTCAGGCAACTGGGTCGGGTATCGGGCAGCCTGACCGGGGCTGCCCGAAGCCCGTCTAAGTAGAAAATTCAGGTCGGGTTAGGCAGCCCAAAAATTTGGGCAGTTTGGGCTCAGTCATTAGGTAAGAATTCAGACTTTTCAATGGTCGCGGGCGGCCCGTCTAAAGTTTCAGCACTAATGGGTACGGTTGGGAAACAAGGGAATAATAACCCAGTCCGATAGGCAAAAGGGAGTAAGGGTGTAATTCGGCCGGGTAGGGTCGGGTTGAGCCGAAAAATTGAGCCGACCCGCTCAGTGCGAGTTGAGAAAACTTTGGGCCGTAATACTCTTTTAAGCCCACAAACCCGCAACCTGTCGGGTGACCTCGGGTAGGCTCGGGTTACTCGGGTTGGTGAAAATCAATTTTAATCTATGACTTCATACCTCTTTTAACAGTCCAAAAGCATAAAATCCATAAACAGTCCATAAGCATTAACATAACATCAAACATACTTCTTAACAGTCAATAAAGTCTAGAAATAAAATTAACAATACGTCAAATAAATAATCCATATGGAGATAGTCCAGATTATAGATTTAAGAATTTAGGGTTACACACTTAAATCGGGCCGGGTCAAAACAAAGCGGATTCAAAATGCCCGTCCCGTCCCCCTAACCCGCATAGTGCAGGTTGGGACTATTTGAATCTGAAATTTAAAAAAAAAAAACTTACGCTTTCAGATCAAGTCAAGTCAAATCGGGCGAGTTATTCGGGTTTGGACTCATTTCTTACGCCTTAGGAGGGGCGTTCTCAAAACCAACACATTCAATTTCATGGTAATATATACCTGTGTGTGTGTGTGTGTGTGTGTGTCTGTGTGTGTGTCTGTGTACGCCATTAAAATTAGAAACCTTGGATTTTGGAATTAGCCCAAGATTTCCAACAACGAACCCAAATCAATGGCTCAACAACAACAACAAACCCTTCCTTCGCAACTGGATTCAGCTCAACCCCAATCTCTTCCTCCACCGCCTCCTCCGCCCTTCGATCCCAGTCGAAGTATATCTCTTTCTTTCCTCCTTCCATTCGTCCTTGTCTTCAAATTTCTCGTTTAAATACTTTTTAGAGACTGTTGGGCATCTGGGTCATGATTATTTCCGTTTGATATTGTATGTATTTATGAAATTTCTCTACTGCTTTAATTTTGGCTTTGTGGGTTGGTTTTGTCAGTTCTTTCTGTCATATAATTTTTTTTTTTAAATTCTGATTCCTGAAGAAATTCCTTTTTTTTTTTTATAAATAATTTGTTCGGTAAAATTCAGAGCAAAGTTTACTCTTACAAGCATTACAAGTAACTTTATTTTCTAATCTAAAAACGGTACAATGTAATGTCCATGTTTCTTGCCTCAAGATTTTTCCTTTTCGCTTAATGTGTGTTCATTTGTCATGCATTTAGGAGAAAAAGTTATGTTTTTGTTTAATTGGAATGGTTTCTCCCAATAAAACTTTAAGATAAATGGTTTTGTCTTTCATACAATTCTTATTTTGCTTTATTTATTTATCTATTTATTTATTTATTTATTTTGTGTTTCTTTGAAGTGATTGGCATCATCAAGAGGAAGGCTTTGATAAAGGAGTTAGCTGCTGTGTACCATGCAGAATGCCTTAAATACTGTCAAGAGCTTTTGGAACTCCAAAGAAAGTGGGATGAGGTTAGAATTTAGATATCACACCATTTTCTTCGTTCATGAATTTATGCTTTCTATCCTAGTCATATATTCATGTTGACATGATCTTTTTGGGACCTAAGCTTAAACTATTCGTGTACTGGATTAAATTGTCACTAATGTTTATAGTTCATACACAATTTTCTAGACCTTAGCAAGTTGTACACATATTCTGCTGTAGAAAAGGAAAATTTTAAAGATCTCTTGTCTTTTCATTTTTATCTTCCTCCGGTCTTGTCTCAATGATTCATCTAATAACAATCAAAAGGTACTTTTACTTTTTCATTTGGGTTTAGAGGCTAGTCCTATTTGGTATTTTAAAACTAATTCTGAATTCATGATCCAGTTTCTACCGTGGCATTTTGGGTATATGGCTTGAGCTGGAGTCTCCCCAATATGAGAGCAGCCAAATTACTTGTTTTGATGCTAGAAAGTTGCGGAATGGTTTTAGTATACCTCCAGAAGATGAACATCATTCACATGACTGTGTTTAATTGGACCAATAAATAGTGGATGAAAGTTAAAAACAAATCTGATAACCTCAACACTTTAAACTGTAAGTGTGAGATGGTAAGTGTTTTGGAGATGTAAAACCTTATCATATTAAACTAAACTGTGAGATGGGAAAGTGTTTTGGAGATGTAAAAGATTAGAGTTTGATAGCTTAGCAAACTTTACTAAAACTGATTGTGTTGGAGCCACTCTTGAGTGGTGCCTAGAATGGTACGGTAAAAACAATGGAAGAAAAACTTGACATCACTTCATATAACCATGGGCCATGGGTTATGGATCGATCTATGGTTCGGTAAATCCATCCTTGCTATTACATTCTTTTCTCATTTTCTTTTGTTCCTAAATCCTCACTTTGGTGGCTCCAACTGCCAGGAAAATTAACGTATTGTTTTCCATCTTCTTTTCACAAAATCTGGAAGCAAGTAGTTCAGTAGCCTTAGTTGTAGCTGTATGAATTGATGCATTGCATCTGCAATGTGCCTGGGGACCTTTGTACATTTTTTTTTTTCACTTGAAAAACTCAGATCTAAAAACCATTCTTTCAATGTCGCTGGTTGTTCAGTTTCTATAATCATTATTACACTCAGACAATCATTGCATTTGTTCTGAGTTAGACTGTCTAATTTTCATGGCTCTAGCCTTAAATGTTAAAGATGTGGTTTTAGATCTTACATTGATAACTTTTCTTTATCTTCTCACTATTGACTGGTTCTTAAAATGTCCGCAGCCATTCATCGACTTGAAAACTCCAGAGGATGCGAGGAAAGAGACAATGCGACCGCCCAAGCGGCTAAAGAAATTACGCTAGGCACTTACTCGTCGTAGGATTAGCATCGGTTTCTGTACAACAATATTCAATAGGATGTGAAAATTTCCATACAGACAAACTCATGACAGTTTGTGATTCCTGATATTTGGTCCGTCTAAACATTTGTCATCTTCTATCCCAAGTAGTTAAGGGATTTTTTACTGTCATGTGCATTACCTATATGTGTGGTCCATTGTGGTTAAAGATCAAGCAGTCTGATATTTGCAATCCACAAGACTACAGGAGAGGTCTGGTTGTTGCTGCTTCATCGCTTCATTCATCCATTCCTACGCCTTTTATGCTGTAATATTCCAGTTTACAGGTGCTATGAGTTGTCTCTTCTACAGTGAAACGTATTCTCAAAGTAGTGAATGGCGAAGGTTTCGTTTCCAAAGCGTTTTTTACACTTTTCAAGGAGGAAAAAATGAAATTGAAAATGAAACGGCGTTTGTTAGGAAATATTTTGAAAACGAAAACGAAAATGATGATAATAATTTTTGTAAAGAAATTTAAAAAATAGTTGAAAGTTGTTTTCATTTTTCTATTTTCATTTTCTAATATTTATTAATAATATTATAATATATTGATTAATAATTATAATAAAACATGATTTCACTCTTTTATTATATTTAAAATAATCTTTTAAAAAATCAACTAAATACAATTTTAGAATTTTCTGTGTTTGGAATTGTTCTTATTTTTATTTTTCACATTTTTCGAGAGCAAAAAAATGAAAACGATTTTAAAATAGCGTTTGGCATAATTAAAGATAAAAAATGAAATAACAACAATTTTTTGGTTTAGTGTAAAATGAGAGAAATTAGTCATTTTTCATTTTTTGTTTTCATTTTTTCCTCTCTCGAGCAGAGAGAGGGAGAGACATTAATGAGTTTTTTTTTATACTGAAAATAATCTTTTTATAAAACTACCAAACGCATTTTCAAAAATGATTTATGTCTGAGATTGAAAACGTTTTCATTTCCATTTTCATACAAAAAATAAAATTATTTTGAAACGAGTTCCAAACGCATTGTTTTTTTTATGAAAATGAAAATGAAAACGTTTTTAATCTTAGACAGAAAATATTTTTAAAAATGTGTTTAGTAGTTTTATCAAGAGATTGTTTTCAGTATAAAAAAACTCATTAATGTCTCTCTCTCTCCTCGAGAAAGAAGAAAACGAAAACAAAAATTGAAAAACTCTGCTCGAGAGAAGAGAAAACGAAAATAAAAAATAAAAAACAATTAAAAGTCATTTTTCATTTCTCTCATTTTACACGAAATCAAAAAATTATTTTCATTTTCATTTTTTATTTTTATTGCACCAAACATCGTTTTAAAAACGTTTTTATTTTTTATTTCTTAAAAAACTTAAAAAAAAAGACGGGATCAATTCCAGCCAATATTTCAGAAATGTTATTATTATAAATGAAAATTTTGATCCGTTCAATTGCTTTCCACGAGTTGAAACATTTAAAACCGTTAAAAAAAACCCAATAATAAACTTCCAAACTGACTAAACCAAATAATAAAATAAAAACCAATTGATTTAATTTAATTTGATTTGGTTTAGTTGGTTTTCACTATTCGTCGTTTTTTTTTTTTTTTTTTTTTTTTTTTTTTTTTTTTCTTTTTGAAAATATGTCGGTATTATTAAATATCATGTTCTTTGGCGACTTCTCTCCCGTTATAATTCAATGCTATTTTTAGGCGACAATTTTCCTGCTGCATCTGTTATTTCATATGTACTGCAAAAGTAAAAACAATTGAGCCGAACTACCGCCAGCACAACTCGCCAACACGGCAGAACAGTTCTTAGATTGTGAAGAACAAAATGTAATAAGTTTGTTGCCCTAAGAACTTTTCAAACTCACAAAATAAGATTTACAGGTTCAAAATTGAAGATTCGTACATATTTATATGGCCCTACTTTCTTTTTAATTTATTTTTCTGCTTATGGAAACCAAAGCTTCAAGTTTCCAACACTACTCTGTTAAGCAATGTGTCTCTTTGAACTTACAAGTCCCTATCTGCAAAAATCACAAGAAACCAATTTACAAAACCACTCAGCAGACTAAGAATCGAAAGAATCTAGAGTGAAAGAGATTAACTCAGCAAGATGCATACATTTGTTTTAGGGATGACAAAACCCTTTTGAACCTTTGCAATGGACAACTTGGTGCGGGTCCTTTAAAAAATGTCGTCCATATCTTTTGCAACGGGCAGCTTGGGGTAGTTGGCGCAGAAACCTGCCCTTCCATGGTCATCTCAGCTGATTGTCCCATGTCATGAACTAACTTCACAGATTCCGAGAGTCGATTGAGTAGATTCACCAAGGCAATCACTTCATTTCTTTGCAACTGCAGCTGAACACCAAAACAATAATGTTAAGATAAGTTTTTTTCCCTTTTTTTCGCGTCTTAGCACCCGCATGAGCTCATAAGCGTTGCGGGCCAGTGGTCAATGAGATAGCCAGTGGTTAAGGTAAGTAATTTGGAACTTAGCTACTCTTCCAATTGAGGAAATAGCCGATGACCCTAGTGCTTGGTCATGCAATGCATCAATAAGAAGAGATCAAATATACGTATGCATATGAGGTGCAAATGATCCACAACTCATTAATTCAAATAGGCAAGTAACTTACGTTCTGGCCCAATTTCTCATGGCCATCAACAGAAAAGAGGATTTTTAATGCAGTACCAAGACCAAGAACCTGAAGCTTTCCCCAAAGTCGACACTTCTCACATCCTACACAATCCATCAATGCACTGCAATGCCAAGAATCAGATGAGTAAAATCTCATATAATAACATTATAACATATGTTTTGGGGGTAGTTCATACACCATCACAACATTATCATTATAAGACTTTTGTTCACTATTATCATCAAATAGCAATGATAAATAATTCTGAGAATTCAATGATAGAATAATATTATAAGTTCTAGCAACAACTACTTTAAGCAAAGGTGATCCATTTACTAAAAAGATCACCATTGGAGAAAAATAAAATACTGAACTCAAGAGGATTTCAAAAACTACCTTATGTTCCGGAACTGCTTTTGTATTTTTTGCTTTAATTCAGGTCCACTTTGGCCTTTCCACAACTTAGCTTCATCAAATGGGAGAGGGCAAGCAGCTTGTAGATTAGGATTATAGAGAAGCTGTTTCATCAAGGACTGTGTTTTAAGATCCTCAACTGGGTTACCAGTGTCATACTCAGCATATTCCAAATAATCTGCAGCCTAAGCACATTCAAGGGACCAACATTAAAATTTCATCAAGACATACTCTTAGAGATGAAAAGAAAAAATCCACCAGGATAAAAAATCCATTGCCAATGCATTCAAGTTGAATTCTTACCTTTGTCACAGCTCGGAGGACAAAGAGATATGTGAAGTACAAGTTTCGTATGCGATCAGGATATCTAAGGACCCGATCATGAAGTAAAGAGATATTTCGACCCCACTGAAATACAGATTAAAACAGTCATTGCTAATATGTAACAATCATAAGACAGATAACATCTAAACAGATTGCACCATGTGCAAAAAATTAGCCCACTACTCAATATCGCAACTTAAAAAGAAGTGAAATGAACAGGTTCAATCCACAAACACTCAGTCGAGCATGAAGATTTATTTATACATGCACGTTCAGACTGTAAGACAGGGCTATTGACCATTGAGAATTGAGATGTAGTGTCAACACCCATGTGTATGACACATATGGGGCTATGATTAAGGGAAGAAGTCTTGTAAACACCAACTTTTCGTTATAAAAGAGCAAAATGGCTAGAATTGACAGAAAAATACTAAACAATGTTGTACCGAATTTGTAGCTTCATCAAGTAAATAATCAGCAGCGATGTGGATTGAAATAGAGGAGTGAAGACCAGAAATCAACTTGTACAATATTCTTTCCTCCTGGCATAATTCTTCAGATGGATCTGCATAGGTTGAAAATCAGTATTATACTTCTGTAAGTAAAACTTTGTGATGCATTATGATATCGTCTATAAGCAAGTGAACTAGAGGAATAAATGAAAAACAAATAAATAGAACAGCTTACATTTGGGGCAGTTTTCTGAGTAGATAGCATCCCATATCCTTCTAGCCGATGGCCCCGTGTAGCCAGTATATCGTTCAGGATTCAATTGGAGATTCACATATGTCATTTCATCTGAAAATTAAATGTGAAACTGGTTATGACATCAAATATTCAAGATTAAAGTTTGATACACCACATGATGCTTAAGAAATGAGTATTTTCCCAAGTAGTTCCCGAAACAGTTAATTTGTAATGCATACCGTTGTCTGTCTCGTCATCATTTGTCCAAGGATTGTCTGTAACTGTCCATCCTCTGAAAGCTTTACTATCCAGTGTACGGTCCACAGCTGCCTGTGGCTTTCCTTCTTGACACACAAGATCCTCTGATGAAAGGCCCTGATAGGAGTTCTTGAATGATTCAGGGAACTCGTGATCTGGACATTCACAAACACTACAATCTCGCAGACGGCACATGCCATCATCAGGCCAGAAAGGGCAGTCACACCATAACTTAACCTATCAAAATCACATAACCTCGGTTTCAGAAGAATCATATCAGAAGAGTAGTATCTATTCATTTCAACAAAATGTTCCCTCAAAAAGTACACTGTACACCTAGATTTTGTAAATTAAGTTAAGAAACGAAATCAATCATGATAATCAACGACAAGTAATTGAGGAGAACAACACTGAAAAAGGGAAAAATCTCAAATTCTTCCCATTGCATATAGTTTCATAAGACAAAAGCGTAATGGAAAATCCACCTTAACTTGTCTAGTCACAACTTAATACTTATAAATTTTTCAATACTACATCAAATCAGAATCTCAATTATATATCATATAGTTTCATAAGACAAAAGCGTAACGGAAAATCCACCTTAACTTGTCTAGTCACAACTTAATACTTATAAATTTTCCAATACCACATCAAATCAGAATCTCAATTATATATTAAAGATTGGGTTGTGGGAGGACAAAACCACTGAAAATTGTAAATTTTGAAAGTATGATGGCCAACATAGTAAATCGCCCACACGGAGTTAGTTATATGACACCAGGCTAATTTTATGCAAAATCCACCATAAGTTGTTAAGATATGAACAATAAAAACGTCCACTAACACATTAAATCAGCATTTCAGTTCTAAAGCTTTTTTATCTAAAAATTGGCAAAGCATTCAACTTTTGTTTTTGTTTTTGTTTTTGTTTTGTTTTGTTTTGTTTTGGTTTTTTTTTTTTTTTTAAAGCTCGTGTAAGATCAACAAACCTTGAAGTAGCGGAAAAAGGGAGTTTTGACAAGCTCTTGGAGCGACGGATGAAGAACTTCCTCGTTCAGACGATCCACAGTCTCGTAATCACAACAACAATCCTCCACTATTCCACTATACTTACGCATATCCTAAATGCATTGACCAAAATAAATTCAAAAAACACCCAAATTAATCAAAATTCCAAGGACCCAAAAACCCAAACCTTCGTTCCTCCATTTTCCCGTTAGCCAAACAGGAACTACAAAGAAACGAAGTGCAAGTGAGAAAATCATACCCGATCACAGCGACAGGGCTTATTACTCTGTCCGAAGAGAGAAATCTGAGGGGCGGTTCGAGAGGTCATGGCGACGGCGACGAAGATGGCGACTAGAGCTCCGACCACCCAGGCCCATCGTTTTGTCTGAATTCCAGCCATGAATGCGAAACTACAAGCTCCGAAAACTCCCAAATTTTGACTACCGTTTGGTTCTAAGAAAGTGAAAAAGAAAAAGAAGAAGAAAAGAGAAAAAATTTGTTCGTGATCTCCAAAGTATTATCTTTGTGTGTATGTGTGTGTGTGTGTATATATATATATATATAGGAGTGAAAAAACTGGTGGATTTAGTTTTGGTTTTGTTGTGTTGTTTGGTTTGGTTAAGAAAACGGATTTTGGTACAATGGGCAGAAAACAATAGAAAAAAATGGGCAGAAAAGAAAATGCCGGGAAAATTAATTAATCAGCGGCGGAGAGTGGGCGAACGTTGGAAAAGTCTTCGAAAATCAGCAGAACCGACATCCGCGAATCGGAGAAGGCGGTCTGGTGACTGGGCTTCCGATAAACGGGCCCACAAGTTTTAATGTTTGGGCTTCTTTGTATACTTGGGCTATAAGGCCTACTGCAAAGTGAATCCAGCCGGCTACGGCCTTCATAGCTGCTCTTTCTTGGGAAGTTAAAATACATGCCATGCCATCAACGTTCCAAGAATTTTGCATTTATGCCACTATACCTCTATAAATTTATGCCACTGGTTGGCATAAGTGAGAAGATAACATTATTTGAACTTAATGATATAGATATTAAGTTTATGCCATTGGGTGGCATAACTGAAAAGATGACATTATTTGAGTGGTATTTATGTATTTCTCTCAGTATGTATTTTATTCGTGTCTAAAAAAAAAGCAAAAAAAAAAAAAAAAAAGATCCAACATTTTCTCAGCGAGAATCACTTTTTAAAAGTTGGTAATTACTTATCCATCACAATAAAACTTTGAGAAATTCAGGTAAATAGATGTTTTTTAAACAAATGGCCGGATTCTTTTATTTTAGTAAAATGGCCGTCTTTTTCCAAAATCAATCAGTGATTGATTGATTTTTTATTATAATTTACTAATGACTTATCATTAGTAAACATGTAATTTATTAATTAAAATTGATAAATTACTAATCAACTTCGATTAATTATTAATTGATATTGATTAATAATGAAAATAATGAAAATTTATCAAGTTAATCACTAATAAATTTAAGTCAATCAGTGACTAACTACTAAGTTAATCAGTGATTAACCTCTAAGTTAATAAAAAATGCCATTTTACTAATATTACAAAACTTAGACTATTTTTTATTTAAAAAAAAAAAAAGAAATCCTGGCCTATTTTCCTATATATCCCAAAAACTGTGTGATCCTGTAGCGACTATCAAAGAGACATTACATGGACAGTGGTAGGCGACCCTCGATTGATTTACAAATTCAAGGAATGAATTTCGCAATAAAAGAAGAAAATATGAAGTAAAAGCACCCAACTCGATCAAGCTGATTATCAAGTCAACCAACTCGCTCACGTTCATTCGATCTACTCTTATGATATTGTATTTCTTGATCGACGAAACGAGCTTACTAGTTATGTTGAAATATAGCAAAATATATTTTATATACAAAATATTAAAATCATTTTGATTTTATATCTTATAGCAAAAAAGATTACAATTATTATAAAAATTACTCCGTAATTACTTTACTCCCAAAATACTCTACAAAAATTTGTTATACTTCAATTCCATTTTGTAAAGTAATTTCTCCCCTTCTTTCTTTTAAGAGTGGGTTCGAAATTTTGTCTTAAGAGCAACCATTCACATCTTTCATTAGTAAATATTAAATCTCAATATTACTTAACATGACAATTTTTTAGTGGTTACATGCATAATTTAGCCATAATTTCACAACTCACTCCATACAAGGTGTATAGTTAAAATCTCCTATCCTCTAATTCAAAATAATAGTAATAATAATAACGTGATAAGTTTTTAACATTTACCAATAAAAAATTGATAATATACATACTAGATCAATTGATATCAAGAAGTTAGGATAAAATGTGGGATATTCTCACTAAATTTAGGAAACTCCACCCTCAACTTAATTTGTTTAATTGAAAAGTTTAAGAATCTACTGATATATTAATTACAACCATATGACTTAAATCATTGTTACATAATTTAAGGTTATAATTTTTAGTTTTGTATTGATATAATAGCCACTCTTTTTTTTTAATTGATAGGCATTAAAGAATTGCCACATCAAGTGATACTAAAAGATTAACTCAACTATAAAAAAAGTTAATATCCCCAGCCATAAAATTCTATTAAATATCTTAAATTTCAACTAATTAGATAAAATATAAGATTAAAAATAGTGAGCACACTTAAATTTTGCATAGTTTCACATAGTGACACTTCAAGTTTAAAATGTCTTACTTAACAACGTTGATAAATAAACTCAGGATTAGAACAAAAATAAATATAAAAGTTAATCTCTCAAAAGGAGGATAAAAATTCATATAATCTCTCAAAAGGAAGAGAAAAATTCATATAATTAATAATGTTATACATACTGTTAGGTATTTTAATTAGTTGACAATTTATTGGTAATCTTGTAAAAATTTAAAAAACAGGTTCAAGAAGATTTCGTATTACAGAAGAAGATTCAGAATCAGATTTGGAGAGATAAAGATAAGGTCTTGGTCAAAGGAAGATAATGCATTGGTTATTTGAATTTAAATGTGATTCTAAAAAGAGATAAAGGGGATATGGATTTAAATTTAAAGTGGAGATTAAGCTTAGTTTATCTTTGGGATATATATATATATATTTATTGGCACTTGGAATTTACGTGATGTTATCCACATGGAGCCAATGTGATGACTAAGCCATTGTGAAGATATTATGCGCATGGAGATTTGAAGTTTGAATTATATTTGAAGAATAAATGTTTGTGCTGAAATAATGGGCTGGAAGCAATTGGATGTTTTCAATCTACTTTGGCATTATCTACTTGCCTTACATGCAATACTCGGTGGATGTTTTTTTGGAAAATCAATGAGATAATGAAGCAAAGTTGTTTGTGTAGATAAGATATCATACATATTACTTGGAGAAGATCGTGGAGAGAATTTGAAAAAGCTATCTTGGTGGGTTAAGAGATTTGTTATGGGGCCTATGTGATTAACGTGAAATAAGGGGAGTTTTATAAGCTTTATAAAAGTAAAGGCCTCAAGGTTGCTCTGTGATACATGGGTTTAATAGAATATTTTTAGAAAAGAGTCGGTGAGTTTTTGTGAGCCTTGCGCGTTATTGAGATCGTCCTTTAGGAGAGGGATTTGTTACTTTTGGGAGGAAGCTCTGTCGGTCGAAGGGAGTTCGCCATGCAGTTAAGAAGACGTGTGGTGCATGCTAAACAAATCACTGTGGAGATTCGTCACAGCGGCGTCATTGTCTAGGAGGGAGTCCTTGAGTGAATAAATCCGTCCAGTGTCTGTAATTTCTGGAACATAGTGAACTGTTTATTTTCTGGGCGTGACCCCGCAGAGTAGGTGTGCACACCGAACTGCGATATCATATCGTGTGCATTTATTTTACTTTCTGTATTACTGTATTTCCTTAGTAATTAATTTGAATAGTAAGAAACTCGGATCTTAATTAATCAAGCCGTATTCCAGATAGTGTTCCAACATCATCTGGAACATCAGACGTAACATCAGATCTAACACATATAATTTCTTAACTGTATGTAATTACAATATCGTCTTTGCGAGATTTAATCAGTGAGTATACTTTTTCATACTTCAATGCACCGATTTTTAGTTGATAACAGAAATAGACTCATAAAAGGGACAAAATCACAAAATTTTGATATAAAGTTGTTTACATAACTAAAATGTGAGAGACAAGAAGATAAGAAAAAGGGGAGAAAAAGGTCAAATGGATGCTAGGATTTTATCTAAGATATTTGATCTAGATGATGATATAGAGTACGTGTTATATTTATGAAAAGAATTTAAAAAAAGAGAAAAAAATTGAGGAAAAAGTTATATGTACTAGATTTAGGAAAATTGTAAAAAATAACAGATTTTTAAATTTAAATTAAGTATATAGTAACTTTTAAAACTATTTGAAATAAATAACAGTTTATATGGTATATGAATCATTTACACCGTGTAAATGATTCATTTATGACCGGTAAAAAATAACTTACGTGGTAAAAAATCTTAAGTATGTGGAAAAAATTCTTTTTACCTGTCGTAAAAAGAAAAATTACGTGAAAAAATGTTTTTACTAACGTTAATGAACCATTTACACAGTAAATGATTCATTTACTACGTAAACTAATATTTATTTTAAATAATTTTAAAATATGCTATTTACTTAATTTAGTTTCATAAATATGCTATTTACTACATTCTCCTATAGATTTATAAAAGAAACAATAAAAATTTATGAGAGCAAATTTAAAAACAAAATAAAATAAAATTGTAATTAGCTAAATTGTGATTATTTTGAAAGATAAAGATTTAGTGGAGACAGGTGAAAAATCATTGTAGTAAGTTAAATTGATATACACTATTACATATGGCACTACAAGAAAAAGGGATTTTTGCGACGATTTTTTGTCATCGTAAAAATCTGAGTGTCATCGTAAATAACGGTTTTTACGGCGACGTGTCGTCGCAGATATGTCGTCACAAAAACTTTTTTTGCGACGACATAGTGTCGCCACAAATATATTTGCGACGACATCTTTTTTTTTTGCGACGACAAGCGTCGCTAATACGTCGTTGTAAAATTCTCGTGATATGATCTTTTTTGCGACGATATTTTTCAAAATACCGTCGCAAATAATCTTACTTTTTTGTGACGACAAGTCTAAAAAAGCCGTCGCAAAAAACTGAAATAATTTTTTTTTATAATTTTTAAAAAATGGCAATTAATTAATTTTTAATTTATTAATTTTAATTTTACTCTTAATGTGTTTAATTAATTTTAATTTTACTCTTAATTAACACAATTAAGTTTTATTAATTAAAGTGTGTTAATGAACTTATTAAAATTCAGGTTTTCTAACTAAATTTCGACAGCATAACGACTTATTTTTCATATAATCCAAAAATCAAAACCTGCAGAAAAACAACTTTAAAATATTTCGGCACACTATAGCTGCAAGATGTGCCACCCAGAACAAGAATCATAAACATATACTAAATTTCAACAATATAAGAAAATCATAATTCAAATATTGTCATCATAATCCTGAATTCATACAACCAAAAACTACTATAATTTTAAACTAAATAAATATAAAAAACTTACAAAGTTCAAACCCACTAAACGGGAGCTGAAAATAGCAGGATTACATCGGAGGAACCGTGCAAACAAGGAAGAAGGTGAAAAATCAAACGCCTACATCAAATTAAAACATCAAACATAATTTTCAAATAACTTCATTAAATCCAATCTAAATAATTTTTTTTACTTGTTGGTTTTTTTGAATTGTTTTTTTTTGTCCCTTTCTATTAAATTTTATACTTTTTAGTGTACCTAATTAAATTATTTTTTCTTTAATTAACTCCCCCTGTAGTTTTTTTTTCTTCAAATTTATCCCTTATAAAATATATTTTCATGTGCTCTTTAGTTTTTTTTTTCCCAAGTACACTCTCACTTACTATTTCCCCATAAACATCTTTTATCTAATTTGTCCTTGTTAAAGTAATACACCTTAATAAAGAGAGGAGAAAAATTGAAATCTTCAAAAATTTAATTCGCATATCAAAAAATTAAATAAGTTGATATACATGTTTCTAAAATGTGTTTCCAGCTAGTTAATAGTGTCACAAATTTTGATATTCTTAGCTATAACTCTTTTGTATTTTTAGTTTATGCCCCTTAAAATTTTGGCTCTGTCAAGGCTAATCGCTCCATTAAACTAGCAATTCAAGGGGTTTGTTTGGGTCGTTTTCAGAAAAAGTTTACCCTATAACAAAATCTCTAAGAGGACGTTTGGTTTATGTATTTAGAATCATGATTCAGAATTATTCTCGTTTTACGTGTATTTTTTGTGAGAGAAAATACTGTAGAGAACTATGAATCATAATTCAAATCATTGACGAATATAGAAAACAAACGTCTCCTAATATTCAACTCCTAGAGCATCTAAATTCTCAAAACTCAATCAAAACACAAACTCAATCCTAAATCAATCCGTTTTCTTCTTCCATTTTCTCGGCAACCAAACATAAATTAGAAAAAGAAAAAAAAAGAAAAAAACTCACCTTTATGCAATCTTGGTGGGGCAGGGCGGCGACGGCGGGAGCGGGGCGGCGGGAGCGGGTCGGCAGGAGCGGCGGCGGCGGCGGCGACAAGGGGAGAGAGGGAAGGGGAGGGCCGGCGGCGGCGGCGGCGGCGGCAGGATAGGGGAAGAAGAGAGATCCGCTTGGGAGAGAGAGAGAATGGAAGAGAGAGAGAAAGAAGGGAAGAGAGACAAAGGGGAGAGAGAAGGGAAGAGAGAGAAGGGGAGGCGGTGGCGACGGGAAGAGGAGGCAGAGAGAGAGAGATTTTGCAGGAGAGAGAGAGAGAGAGTGTCGGGGGAAAATGAGAAGAAGAAGATGGGTATAGTAGGTCAGATTTATTTGCGACGACATTGTCATCGCAAATAATTTAAGTATTTGCGACGACATTTTCTCGCCGCAAATAATTTTAAAGTCGTCGCAAATAATGATTTTTTCCCACGCCTACTTTTTCGTGAAATAAGATTATTTGCGACGACAAGAAACAATGTCGTCGCAAATAGTTGGATATTTGCGACGACTTGTCGTCGCCAAAAAAACGGATTACCTTGGCGCCAAAAATCCGCGCCATTAAAATTTGCGCGCCAATATTATTTGCGACGACATTGAAGTTATTAGCGACGACATGGTTATTTTATTTAATGGGAACTATTTGCGACGACATGTCATCGCAAATAGTGTATTATTTGCGACGACAAATGTCGTCGCAAAAAATGACGTCGCAAATGGCCTTAATTGTTGTAGTGTGGATTAAGAATAATATTACTGTGAGAACTTTAAAAGTACGTATAACTTAAAGCATTTTTAATTTGAAGTACTGCTAATGCACTATAAGGAAAAAAAAACAACAAAAATTGTATTACATAGCAGATTTATGAAACTAAATAAATTAAATAGTAAATTTTAAAACTATATGAGTCAATCATAAATAATTTGAGAGATATATAAAACTGAGTTTAAGGTGGTTAAGTGTTATGAGAAATGAGTAAAATTTAGGTGGAGAAAATATTATTAATCTTAAATCATAATTATGATCTTATTGAAGGATAAAATTGTAACAAAAAAATATTATGATTTAGTAGGGACATTCAAGAATTTATAATTGAAATACATATGTAAGGAAACTATATTAGAACGACCTGCATACTTGAGTCTTTGGTAGTACTGGAGATGGTTTTTCTGAGCTCCATAATCCTTGCAATGCTAATGAATGCTGATGTAAATGGAACGTTAAGTTCCATATCACTGCAAAAATCTACTAACTTATAGATTAACAGATACGTACGTTCAACGGTTTTAGATCAACACAAGTTATAAGATCGCCACAATATGTAGCAAGATTCATATATAGGAATTTCGTTACTGCAGGCATACTTGTTGTTAGGACTTAGGGTTCCATCTTAAAAGATTAACTTATTCGGTCACCACAGTACTCTTTTAAGAGAATAATATTTCCGCCATCACCATTGCTATCTACTTTGAGAGCCCATCAACTTTCGTCTAATCGTTCAATTTTCTCTAAGAGCTTATCTTGCACGTACACATGGCAATATTTATAATGTTTTTTGGGACTCCATCTTAAAAGAGTAACAGCTATATTAGGAGTAGCCCAAACTTCTTTCAAATCTCTTGTCAATTCCATGTCTAGCAAACGCGGGACTTTATTCGCACATTCCTAACACTTCTCTAATTAAAAGTTTTCTTCTTACTAATTTCGTTGAAAGGTTATATGTTTTTATCTTCCTACTACTGCATAGTTCTTATGAGATACATACATTACATGCATGCATATGCATACTTGCATACACAGATACATATACCAAATATACATACATACATATATACCCGATCTACCATTGATGTCATATACAGAGTACATTGATACATGTATATGTATCTATGTATATTTATTTATATACGTGTAGTGTAGGTTTTGATAAGAAGTTACTTTTTTTTTTTTTTAATGAAACGGGCATATTATTAATTAATTAATTAGCAAATCATTACGCACATCACAACTAATAAACGAAAGTAAAGAACTATGACAAATTACATGAACAAAGATTAAAAGAGCTAACAAGTGGGATACTGATGCAGCGCAAGATGAAGATCACCAGCAGACGACCGCTGATCAATTACCGGACGACCGCTAGGAGACGTGAAGCTGAAAATCGAAAGTTTCTAGATTCTTTTCACATTCAAGTTTTAATTTATTTTAGTTGTTTCTTGATATCTTCTAGTATACCTTTTAGTCTTATTTCTGAATGATTATGAATTTCAAATTTAGAATATTTAGAATTAGTTTAGTTACCTTTTTCTAGTTTCTAAAATTAGTTTTGAGATTGTTTCCTTCTAGTTTGTTTCCTTTATTTGTATTTTCAATTCCTTATTTAAAGGCTTCCTCAGTATTGTTATTTTGAGAGTTCAGTTTTTATGAATAAAATTTAGAGTTTGTTCTCGCTATTCAAATTTTCTCGGTATTCTGTCGAATCAAAGAGTGATGGAAGCCTATTTTTTTGGTATTCGTGAATAAATCAACAAGTTTATAAAAGTATTATTTTTCAGTATTTCAATCGAATCAACATATTTTTCCGATATTATACTCGAATTAACGAATATTAAGAATTTATCATCCTTTTCTTATCCGCTACGTCAGATACACCATTCTCGTCACCAAAAGTGTAGCGACAGGAACCATTACAAACTTGAGAAGACATCTTTAATATGTCTTAAAAAATACCAGCTTCAGGTGATCGGGGAAGGGATCCGCAATTGCACGCATCGCATTAATCGCATACCACTCATTTTCCAATTTTAGAAGCCATGTAAAAGGCGTGCTGGGCTCCTTCCCTAATGAATAAACATTCGGCAACATGAAGGGAGAACCAATCCTATAATGCGAATGGCGGCAGCTAAAAGAACTGCGCCGTGACAATCCCTTGCGACAACTCCAACACCCACAAAATCTAAGATGCTGCAGCCTCTACATTCACCTTATAAGAAATACTATGTGTGCGTTTAGAACTCGTTTTAAAATAATTTTATTTTTTGTATAAAAATAAAAATGAAAACGTTTTCAATCTCATACAGAAATCATTTTTGAAAATGCGTTTGGTAGTTTTATTAAGAGATTATTTTCAGTGTAAAAAAACTCATTAATGTCTTTCTTTCTCTTTCTCTACTCGAGGGAGGAGAAAACGAAAACGACTAAAAACCGTTTTTCACTTCTCTCTCATTTTACACTAAACCAAAATATCGTTTTCATTTCCGTTTTTTGTTTTTATTACGCCAAATGCTATTTTGGAAACGTTTTTATTTTTTCTTTTTTGAAAAAAACGTAAAAAAATGGATCAATTCTAAACGCAGCCTATATATTTATACACATGTATGAGAACCATATATATATATTAATTATACTTTACTTATGCATGCTGGGATAGTAATGCTTTATACCAAAGATTAAATTTAGTGTGAAATAATTATTAGTGCAAACGAAATTCGATGTAAAAAGGCTTTCGACAACAAAAAAAGGGAAAACAGATCGATGTTTTCGTTACAATATCGTTGGAAAGGAAGGAATAATCAGATTAGTAGTCATAGAGTCCAAACACTAGTTTGTAAACGGTCAAAGGGACCGGAAGACAGGAAATAAAATGTGATCACATGCTTTCTATTCCAGGGAATGGAAAAGATACTAGTCAAATTTCATATCTAAATTATGATTTCATAAAATATTCCTCCTACCCCAAAAGAAAATAAAAATAATAAAATAAAAATTATAACGAGGGTAAATGAAAATGAAATAACTCTCTCTCTCTCTCTCTCTCTCTCTCTCTCTCTCTCTCTCTCTCTCTCTCTCTCTCTCTCTCTCTCACTCACTATGTGTGATATTTAGCATGCAATCATTTTTCCATGCAGGAGTACAGCAGGCCCTTTATGGTTTGAGCTTAGTCTGTCGTACTAACTGCCTTATCTATTTTTCTCTCAGTGATGACCTTGTGCGGTGCTATCTGTTTAGCTTGGAATGGCATATATCTACTCAATTAACTGCCATTTATAATTCATTGCAAGATGGAAAAAGTATATATTGGTTGCATGATACACACACACACACACACACATATATATATATATATCTAGCTTGCTTCAAATATTGATCATTGATGTCTTGATCGACAATAATTAGTTTTGACTTTTGAGGATCAATTAACATGGTATGTAATTATGTCTGTAGCTGGTTAAGGAAGCTGATCATGCTTACTTGGGATTTGTCTTAATACATATATAAAACAGATAAAAAAAAAAGACATATATATATATATATATTAGTATTTGCATGTGATTATGTACTGAAAGCGGTATATATATATATATATATATATATAAGTGCTCATGATGTGGCTACTCTATATCAATAATATATAGACTAATAAATATTCAGAAGAATATTGCTGCTCTTTATCATAGCTTATATCTCACATGAATTGTAGGGCGCCCTATTTCAAGGCATTCCATGATCCTAATTATTATATGATCCTCTAAGTGTCCTTTATCTCTCACTTATTTAAAGGAATGTTTTACCTTAATTAATTATTATGGATTTTTTAGCACAAGTCACAAGGCAAGGGTAAAATTCCGTCCCAATGGTCCTAAACATTTTCATTCATATAAGTGATGAATCGAAGTCGGCAAAATTCTCTACTAATTTCCTGGAAACTGTGAAATAATGACTTTTTTTTCTTTTTCGTAATTTTTTCTTTTTTTTTTTTGGTTTAAATTGAGGCCATTCCGTTATATTAATTTGTACGGCATAGTGATAGCACAAATGGCGCATGCAATAGCTCCTTCGTATTTTCGTACGGACATGGACGTAAGACCAGTATATTTCGATCTCCTTTTGCACAACACAACAAAACCCTTATCATTTTGGCTCCGAATACCTCTGCCATATATCCCTTTCCAGTTTCCACGACTCGAAACCCTTAATTGATATGAAAAAAAAAAGAAAGGAAAAAAGTTGAAAAATATTTGAACAACCATAAGATATTGCACATGGCTAACAACATTGATAAACTCTAACTGAAACTGTGAAACATATATAATTTGATATATCAGCTTTTCTCTTCTTCTTCTTCTTCTTTTTTTATTTTTATTTTTTTTTATTCCTTTTCTCGAAAACAAATAGATATATGGACTAAAACACATAAAGACATTCAAAGAAAGCATAATTGATCAGAAATAGTTCAGAACTAGCTCTCTTAATTAGTATAGTACTAGTACTTTTTACACCCACGAAGTTCAATAATTAGATACATGATAGATATTAGATGATAATACATCCTATTATAAGAAATATAATTAGAAATGACCAAAAGTCTAAAACCAAATCCAGAGAGAGAAAACTGGCATAATAAAGAACTGATCATCATATTCATATATCTAGCTAAGGCCTTAAAATCCTATAATATTACTATGAAAAAGAAAAAGAGAAAGAAAAAGTCAAAGCCAAAGAGCACCGGCATCCTTGAGGAGAGGGACTAGAGTGCCGTTGATGTGGCAAGCCATGAGAGTCTCCACTCCGCCCAACAACTTCCCCCCAACAAACACCGCCGGCACAGCAGCCGCTGCCGCCGAATGCTGCCGATGCATCCCTCCTCCTCCTTCACCACCACTGCCGAACATGAGCTGGCTCAGCACGGCCTCGATGTCGCAGCCCGCGGCGTGCTCGTCGAGCTCGACGACTGCAGGGCCCACGCCGAGGCTGAAGAGGAGGCGCTTGGCGACGGTGCACATGCAGCACCGGCTCTTGCTGAATACCACCACCGCGTTGCAGGACCCCAGCCGCCCCACCATCTCGTACACCACCTCCATCCTCGCCGCCGGCAGGTCTCCGGCAGAGGCGCCAGCGCCTATTTCCATGCGGATCATCCCCCCAGCTTCCACTGATGATTTCTTCGCTACCTCCATGTATGTATGGTTCTTTTTTTCTCTAAAGAGATTATATGTATATAGTTCTTCTGTAGCGAAAAACCTAATGACCCTGTGAATGATGATATGAAACAGTGAAGGGAACAGTGGGTTTTATAGTACTGAACAGAAGAATATTATAATAATGAGAGGAAAAAGTTGGGAGAGAAAAGAAAGAAAACAAAAAAAACAAAAAAAAAGATGGCGAAGATGATCACGTCTAAAACTTTAAAACGTCTCTGAGATCTCCTAGGGTTTCTAAACAGATACTTCGAAATAAGTAAAGACACAAAACAAGTAGAAAAAAGAGATATATACGTGTACATATACATATAGTACCCGGCAAAATCTGAGGGGCTTTATCAGATTCAGCTATATAGCTATATTCGTCTTTTTTTTCCCTTTTCTTTGAGATTGTACGGACAGAAAGTCTCTCCTAATCACTCATGCATGCTTTCTAAGTCTTACAACAAATATATATATATATATATATACACACATATACTTAGGAACATATATAGCTAGGGAGACAGAGATATGCCTGAGGGTTTTTTAGCTTGAAACTTTCTCACCCTTTTTTTTTTTTTTTTTTTTTTTTCTTTTTCCTCTTGTTAATTTGGTCACGCGAATTTAATCAATCATAAGCCGTACACGTGTCATCAGTCAAAGCGAAAATCACTTTCTTTTTCCTTTTCCTTTAGTGTTTATTTTTTTCCATTTTGGCAAATTTTAAGCCAGACGATTCGATATAGTACCACCAAAAATCCTAACAGAAAAAAATCCTCTTAGTCACGCAATAAGAACACCATAACCTATCCTCTAAAAAAATAAAATATAATAAAAACAAAGAAAAGAAAATATATACGTGTTGTATATGTTGCATTTGGACCTTTCTAGTAAGTTGGCCATATACGTATAAATCATTGCAAAACATGTACATATATATATTTACTTAATACTCTGTTTACATATTTGCTATTAATTTATTTAACCCTTCTAAAAAATGGTATTTATTTAAAAAGGGGCACTTTTTTTTCATGGACTATAGATAGTAATACTGGTGTAAGAGTAGGAAGGTTTCTGGCTGATATTTTAAACCCAAACAGGAAACTGCAAAACCTGTTTCTTCTTTTGCAGAAGTTTGTAGAGAGAGAGAGAGAGAGAGAGAGAGAGAGAGAGAGAGAGAGAGAGTAGTATTAGTGGTAGTAATAGTGTGTTGTTTGCGGGATAGGGAAACCGACAAGCCGACAAAGAACCACTGAGACGCCGTCGTATTACCGTCAGTCTTTCTTTCTTTCTCTCTCTATTTTTCTCTCTTATTTTGCTCTTGTTGGCGATCCCTTTGTCGTTATTGGGGACAGTGACGCCGTCAGATTATGACCATCTACAGTAACATTATCGTTTTTGTACCGTAGGATTAGGCCCACCCCGCAGCCACCGCCAAGGCCCATTTTTATTGTCCCCTTTTTGGGACTTCAGTTGACCCTTCTCCTCTCTTAGGTAGGCCTTGTAGCTTTCCACTTTCAAGGCTAGTTTTTGTTCTATTGGGGGAATTATCTTATTCAATAAACATTTGATTGAGGAAAAAAAAAAGAAAAGAAAAGAAAAACGATTGCATTTCCAAGATTACAAAAAGAAAAACACCAATGAGAGAGAACATTGCAGTCCTTGTAGTTTAAGACAATGTAAGAACAAAATTTGCTGAAAGCATTAAAGGGTACTATTGATGTTTAAGTAGAGATTGAGACAGCGGAGTTAACGAAAATTGTTGGAACTAATTATCTCAATTTTGGGAAATCAGTTGGGAGAAATTTGCTAGAGTGATTATCTAACATAATAAAATTGGCAAAATAATCTTTTCAATTTTTATCCGGTGTTCTTTGTAAAAATTAATCGTTCTTAGTCATTTCATATTCATTTTGCAAATAAATTTTAAGAAAAATTATTTTACAAATAAAAAACATTTCCAATTAAGTCATTTTTACGAAGGGCTCGTTATTTGATAAAACTACGTAGATATATTGGAAGTAATCGGGACAGTGATCGATTGCCACCCCTCCACCAATCTATCTTACAAGAGTCACTACAAGAATTTGAATTTTTTGTTACCAAAAATTCGGTAACGAAAAGTCTTGTTTTTGGTAGCAAAATGTTTTTGTTACCAAAAAAGTTTGATAGCAAAAAGTGGGTAGCAGAAAGTATTAGTTACTAAATTTTTGGTAGCAAATAGTTTTTACTACCAAAAAAAGTTTTGGTAACAAAATGTATTTGGTAGCAAAATGTATGATATTCGGGGATCAAAAATTTCGGTAGCAAAAGGTTTTTGGTAGCAAAAAGTGTGAGCTTTCTGCTACCAAAAATTTTGGTAGCAAAATATATTTTGGTAGCAAAAAGTGTGACCTTTCTGCTACCAAATATATTTGGTAGCAAAAAGTGTGAGCTTTCTGCCACCAAAAATTTTGGTAGCAAAATATATTTTGGTAGCAAAAAGTGTGACCTTTCTGCTACCAAATATATTTGGTAGCAAAAAGTGTGAGGTTTTTGCTACTAAAATTTCAGTAGCAAAAGGTATTTGGTAGCAAAAAGTGCGAGCTTTCTGCTACCAAAATTTTGGTAACCAAATATATTTGGTAGCAAAAGGTATGAACTTTCTGCTACCAAAATTTTGGTAGCAAAATATATTTGGTAGTAAAAAGTGTGAGCTTTCTGCTACCAAAATTTTGGTAACAAAATATATTTGGTAGCAAAAAGAATCAAGTACCAAATATTTAGTAGCAAATAGACAGATTTATGTACCTCTATTTTTTGAAAAAATATATAAATAAAATATCAAATATTAATTTAAAAATCTCTAAATATTTCAATACATATTAGAATCCAAACAAAATACTAAAATAGTCATACTTAAACAAACCCAAACATTTATGTAAATATTGTACTAATAAAATCTTAGTATTACAAAAATGAAACACTCTAACAAATTGAGGCCGGTGGCGGCGGTGGCGAAGGATCTTCTATTCTTGGGACGGAAGGTTGAGGATGATCGGACGGCGGATTTATTTGTTGAAGTAGCTTTTGAATAAGCTCTTGCTGTTGCTGCATTAGGATTTCCATATCCGACATATGACGTTTATTTTCCTGAACTTCATTTTCAAGTTTCTCATATCCTAAACCTCTGTGATTCGCTCCAATGAGTGTTCTTGAAGACCTCAAAATACCTTCTTGAAGCATTTGAGTCAGAACTTGAATGTGTGTTATACATAGAAATCATTATTTGTTAGTTAGTTAAAAAGAAAAAAGAAATTATGGTTTCAAGTGGTAGTATACTTAAGTGAGTGCAAGTTAATTACATGGACTTCCTCCAAATGTTAAACTATAGATCTTGAGCCACCCAAATAACCTGCTTGCTTTTTGGAATGATTTTCCGCAGCAACTTGTGCTTTTTTCTATATAAATGAAAAAGGAAACATTTAAATACATTAAAATATAATAGAAATTTTGACATCATCTCCCCTATAATTTCAATTAACCTAGAAAATCTAAAACCACATATATTGGTTCGATTTGCATATCCAAAACCACATTCTCAAACAAACATCTCATAATACAGTTAAGTTGTTCATTTTACCTACCATTGATCATCGCCAAAGCAATTGGTGCACATCCACTCCCAATCATCTAGTTTAATGTATTGATTCGTAAATGTTGCAATGGATCTTTTCCTTCCTCAATAATGGCCTGATATTTTTAGTGGCACCGATATCGATAACCTTTAAAGCGCTCATAGAAATATTGATGTACAATGTTTTTCAATTGTGGATGCGCCTCAAAATCTAAATCAAATAGATCCTGAAGAAAAAAAAGTTGCTAAATTTGTTCTTATATAAGTGCAATTGTTATAAAGAATAAGTTACAATAGAAAATTTTACCTTCAATAGTCTTATGCATTCATTCTGTTCGTTTTCAGGAATCTTACCCCAACCACTATTCTTTAATAGAGCATGATGGTGAACTATAGAGCCGATTTTGCTCGCAAATCGGCCCGCATGCTCCCTGTAAACTCGGAGCTCAGATTCTCTAAATTGTACTTCAAGCTTTCCTTTCTTGGACACTAACTTGTTAATTCCTTAACATGTAGTTGGTCCTCGAACATTTGTTGACTGTGCTGTTTACAAAGGAGGTTAAATGTAGAATAGTGTAAAAAAAAAAAACTCAATTAAAAATAATTATTATGATCTTACGTGTATTTTCAATACGTAGAATCTTCGGAGGTTAATCCTCATGAAATTGTTGAAAATCTTGCGATGGCTCATTATCTGCTCGTGAAGATGTGGATGAGCCTAATGTGCCTAAAGATGCCACTGAAGGAGTCTGGGGAGATGCGTCAACATCCGGCAGAGATAGAGCGGATTTGGATTTTGAACCAGAACTAAATGATAGCTTTCTCTTACGAGGAGACATAACTGATATCCTGACACAATAAAAATAAAAATAGAAGTTAGTGATTGGAGGTATGGTATATTCAAACTTGTCACAGTTTTACAACTACTTCAAACAATCACAAATGCACATTTTGAAGTTAAACTGAAATAATTTGACCTAATCAATCACTATAATCAGTTACGGAATCAGTTTTCTTGGTGTCACCATCAATTTCATCATTGGCTTCTCCATTGAATTCCGTTTCAATTTCTTCTTCTGTTTCGTCATCGATTTTGTCATTGGGATCGATCCAGATATCAATGGTGAAACTATCAATTTCGAGTGGCCCAATATCCGTACGATTTAAGGGAGCTTCGTTAACATTTGTCGTGTCAAATGAAATGTCAACTGTTGGTCTCCGGATCGAATCCGGATGCGGAAGCGCGGTGGTGCGGGAAAGAGGCGGATCGTGTATAACAAAAATTTTCATAAAACTTTTGAGATACTCTATAGATTATATTAATTTATGCACGAATAAATTAATCTCATTAACTTATATATATCAATAACTCAAACAAGAAAAATCCCTGGAAGCCGACTCGGATGATAACTTGAGTTCTTTGACCACGAACAGTCCTTGCTCCAATCTTTGTGTTTAGAAAACCAATGTCTTCCACATCAATTCCTAGAATCCACGAAGACGTGTGTGTGGGCACACATGAGACAAAACGGGTTACAATAAACACTCAAATTTCTACAAACACCATCACATGCACGATGTGGAATTTTTGGAGAAAAATTTTTCCTTCCTTTCTCTCTTTTAAATTTCGGCCAGCCTTAACCCTTAGGGATGAAAAATTGTTTCCAAAATTTCTATAGAGAAATTTCGGCTACCTCTAAAATTAGGGCAAAAAACCATTCCGAAAATTGTCTCAAAAATAGTATTTATAGAGTAGAAGTCAAACTTCTAGAAGGAATCTAATCTCTATCTCTAAGATAAAGCTTGTTAATTATGTCCTATTTGAATTTTAAACCAAATCTCCTCTTTTCCTCTATCCTATATGGCCGGCCATTCTAAGGGGATTCTCATCCCTGTGTGGCGCCAATATCAGATAGGGAAGGAAGAGAAAATCGTCATTTATCCTGTAGTCCAATTTTGACTCAAATTCAAATTCCAATTTAAGTCAAACTTAAATTAATTTGAATTCTAAATTGAACAACTTATCAAATAAGTTTAAATGGATAAATCTAGATGTGTTCAAATTCAAATTTAAATAATCACATTATTTAAATAATAATTAATTCTCAATTAATTATTTTCGAGTATTTAATTTTAGAATTCCATAATTCTAAAATTCCCATTTTGCCCTCTGTGTCTGGCAGAATTACTTGGACGACGCGGGGACTAATGGACCTATAATTCCGAGCTCCAATAAAATTAATAATTAATTAAACACTTTAATTAATTAATTAAGTCTATTAATTCCAATAGTTACTCCACTATAAACTTGGAATTGCACTCTCGAAATTATAGATATTAATTACTTCTAAACTGTGAAGTGTCCATTTGATATAGTCATTGCATATAGATCAATCCTCCATAAATAATTCATAATTAGAGCAAGGTAAAATCCGTTAACCTCTCTAATTACTTCTTTATCCTTGAGTACCATTGATTCTCTAATGGATAGTGATTCATAAAACACATTCATGAATCGGAGCTCCTACTGGTCCAAGTACCGAATCAACCCTCAAGAGAATTATTTATCTACTTCTTTCTTAAGAAGGAATGGATTCCATCTCGTGTAATAACATTCCCGGCTACCTACTTCATCATGTCTCCAAAATACAAGGAATAGGATTCAGGATCTCAGAATCTGTACCGAGTAAATCAAAAGACACAAATCCATAAATAGGAGTTTGTTAAGAACTCAGGATTAAGATCATTCTATATATGACCATCGGTAGACTCAATTAGAATTTCTATACTTAACGGAAATTATTAGAAATTCATATTGTGTCTGTGTCCTTGTTCCACATAATCTCATTATGCGAAATACACTCATTCAATATCTCATCATATTAACAGTGCGGATAACACCATTCCATTCTAAATGGGAATGACATGTATTAATAATGTTTTAATTAAAGATTCCGAACTTTAATTAAATTCATTATGAACATTGATTTTTGATTATTATCCTTAAACATTATCCTCTCGTATATAACACTTATATACAGTGTTTAAGGTTACATAAATAATCATGAAATGTTCATTGATATTCACAAAATATTCATAAATATATGCACATAAAATAATGAATAAACTATTTTATTAAATAAATAATAAATATCCTATTATATCTCATGCTTCTAGGACACCATTCCCAACATCAACCTCATTTGACAACTCTTATTGATAAGGCTCGTTATCTTCTTCATCCTCTTGACAAGCCTCAACTGTTGTTTTTGAGAGATTCTCCCATATATGACGGTGATTGACTTTTTGAACTATTTTCCAAGAGTCACCTCTCTTTTCATCATTAATGTAATAGACTTGTTTCACTTGATCTACCAAGACGTACGGTTCATCCTCAAAGCATAATGAATCAGTTTTAATGGTGGTGAAATTATACTCTTTCTTCATCCTTCCATTGGTAGTATCAAACCATGAACACTTAAATAAGATCACCTTATTCCAATACAAAAATGACACCTCCCAAATCTCCTCAATCACACCAAAGAAATCACTTATTACCCCATCACAATCTCCCTCAACGTAAACACCAGAATTCTGTGTGGTATGCTTGTCATCTCGCATTTTAGTATGATATCGTACTCCATTCACCATACAACCAGGATATGAGTGAACAAAAATGTTACGCTCGTTTGCCAGAGCATACAAGTCATCAGAGATAGTTGTATCATCTTCTGCATATTTGTCTCTAATCTGCACCAATGTTGATGTAAGATATTAAGAAGAACGCCATTCACTATAAATTCATATTTCAAACGAAAGCAAGCGTTGTCTTACCTTATTTCCAAACCACTTTGCAAAGGATCATATTTGGGTATGCTGAATATCAATAAGATCAATGCCTTCAGATCGCAATAATGAAACATGTTCACTGTCAATGATTATGTGTTAAATTTCGTTCATGTCAGCTTCACGAACTGCTACATCCTTTCCCGGCATAGGAACCCACAGCTTGCTTAGCTCTAACAATAGTTCCTCACCCGTTTTTGATTCGGGAGGCATTCTTATTTCAACAGAACCATCAAAATTCAAGCCGGAACGCCAAGCATAATCCAAACTTAAATAACGGCGATGCCCTATATTACAAATCTTACTCTGTAATCGGAATGAAGCGGTTTCATCCACACACACTGGACAAGCCTTATATCCTTTGGTGGAGTAGCCGGATAAAGTACCGTATGCAGGAAAATCATTAATTGTCCATAATATTACAACACGCAAAGTAAATTGTTTTTTTTCAACTACGTTGTATGTTCTAACGCCGTTCTCCCATAACTCTTTAAGTTCATCAATTAGAGGTCTCCAATAAATGTCTATGTCTTTCCCCGGTGCCTTCCGTCCCGGAATTAATGTCGACATCATGATATGTGCCTGCTTCATACATCTCCAAGAGGGCATGTTGTAAGCCACCAGTAAAACTGGCCACATACTATATGGATTTGCCATATCTCCAAACGGCGTGAAACCATCGGAAGCAAGACCTAATCTGACATTACGTGGTTCAGCTGTAAAATTCAGATATTATTTGTCAAATTCCTTCCACGCTTCCGCATCAGCAGGGTGTCGAAGGACTCCTTCCGTCTCAACACGTTGTTTCTTGTGCCACCTCATATATTCAGCGGTGTGTCGAGACATAAATAAACGCTGCAATCTTGGAATGAGAGGAAAGTAGTGCATTTTTCTATGGGGAACTTTTTTTCTCCTTTGCATTACAATTTTTATACCTCTTATGACCACATACCGGACATTCCTTCAAATCTTTGTACTCTTTGTAATACAACACACACTCCTTCGGGCACACATGGATAGTCTTGTATCCCAACCCAAGCTTCCATATCATCCGCTTCGCCTCATAATAAGACTTGGGAATTCTTGAGCCTTCTGGAAATGCCTCCCGAAGTAACTTCAACAACATATCAAAAGACTTGTTACTCCATTGATTCAATACTTTTATATGAAGTAACTTCACCAAAAAAAGTCAATGCGGAAAACTTTGTGCATCCTTTATTTAACTCCCTCTCCGCTTCAGCGAACAAATCTTCTAAATTAGGTGTCTCTTCTTCGCAGCCCCCAATATCATTTATTTCTGCACCATCATCCATTGAAGATGGATTGACGTGCGAAAATGCATCATTTAATGCATCCACCATCTCATCTTTGTCGTCATCATTGTCACTTTTTTCTCCTTCTGCATCATAGTCTTCATCTTGTACATTGGGAGTAGTATCGGTTTCCTCCTCGCCATGATTAATCCAGTTTATATAATTTAAGCTAAAACCTCTAACAAAAATATGACGCTCAACAATATCTATATGATGGAAAAAACAATTCAAACATTTTTTGCAAGGACAACAACATTTTCCATCCGCATCTAGGTGATTATGTGCTTGTTCAATAAATCTTCTAACTCCATCCATATATGTCTCTGAAAGTCGGTTCGTCACATAAATCCAACTCTTATCCATATCTGACATGGTAGTAGATCAACGAATTAAAGGTTGGTGCCTAATGTCTGCTGGCTAAACAAATGCAAATAAATTTTAAATGCAAACAAATGTCTACCGGTGAACTGCCACTTCAGGCGTTAATATAGTATAATACAGTCAATAGTCAATTTTTTTCAACTTTGCCAAATGTCCTGTTAATCCGAATGACCGGAAATCAACTTAAGAAAAGCCAGGAAGCAACTTAATCCGAATGACTGGAAATCAATGTCAAAGCCATGAAGCCAGGAAGCAATGTCAAAATAAGAATACAACTTCAAAGAAAAAAAGAAAAGCATATATCCAATACAGATTCTTGTCCTAAAGGCTCAAAATAGATTCAAACTGATTCAAACATATTCTTGTCCTAAAATGCTATAAAAATAAAAACTTTTCCACGATGAGAAAGGGAAAAGGGAGATAAAATTGACCAGAAATGAGGAGGCGTTGATGGTGAGGGGAGAGATCTTGGGTTTGTCGGCAACGACGACAATCGGCGGCGACGACAGCGACAATCGGCGGCGGCAACAACGACAATCGAAGGCGGCGGAAGCGGGAATCGGAGCCTACAACGCTGAGAATCAGCGGCTAGAGAGAGAAGGAGCGAGAGAGAGGAAGAAAGGCGGAGGAATTTCTGGCAGAGATGCGAAGATGGCGAAGTGTTTCCGAAGAAGGGGAAGAAGGGCTTCTTCGGGCGGCCGAGTTTCTGAGGCAGAAGGGGAAGGGCTTTTTTTGTTTTAATGAAATTGATGTGTGTGTGTTTAATTTTTAAGGTTAAATTGATTTTCCCACCAAAATTTCGTTCTTTATTTTGTTACCAAAAAAATCTTTTGGTTCTTTTGGTAGCAAAAAATTTCTTTTTGCCACCAATATAACAATTTGGTAGCAGAATCATGTTTTCTGCTACCAAAATTTGGTACCAGAAACTTATATTTTTTGTTACCAAACATTATTTTGGTAGCTGAAAGTATACTTTTTGCTACCAAATATGAATTTGGTACCAGAAAGACATATATTAAAGATTAAAAAAATAACGTTTTAATGTCAAAAATGATTTAAGAATCATTGTTCTAATAACATTATAACAAAAAAATATAGTTTTGAAATTGAGATACATTATTCAAAGTTAAAAATCAATCAAATAAGGAAATTATATACTATTCTATGTGGAACATATACTTAGTTAACAATATCACATATATATAGGGTGGGTTTGGTATTGCTTTTAGGAGAGAAAAAGCACTTATCCGGAAATTTTTCTTTGTTCCTCTCCTCTCCTCGCCGTTCGAAGCAGGTTCCCCGGCTCCGTTTACTGGCCTCTCTCTCCGTTCACCGGCTCGTAACTTGCTTTATTAGTAGAATCTGTAAAGAGTTTGTATTTAGCATAACTCTTCCATTTTTTATCACCCATTCTTATTATGCTACTAAAAAAGAATAGTCCCCAGTGGAGGACAATGTTTTTTTGTTATCTCATTATTACTGTTCCACTAAAATAGCATAGTCCCCAGTGGAGGACCATTTTTTTTACTCATGCTACTAAAAAACGCATAGTGCCCAGCGAAGGACCATGTTCTTTTGTTTCTCATTCTTACTACGTATTGTCCCAAGTGGAGGACCATGTTTTTTCGTTACTCTACAGACGGCAATGAAATCAAGAAATCAATGGTTTAAGAACAGAACGAAATGAAATCAATGGTTTAAGAAATTAATGGTTTAAGAAATCAAGAATGAGGCCACGAGAGTCTTGGACGGCAATGAAATCAAGAACAGAACCAAACACAATTTTTGGTAACAAAAAACGCCTTTTTGTCACCAAAATAAGAATTTGGTAGCAGAATCATATTTTCTGCTGCCAAAATTTGGTAGCAAAAAATTATGTTTTTTGATAGCAAAAACTTGATTTTTTACTACTAAAATTTGGTAGCAACAAATTATGCTTTTGGTAGCAAAAACTTAATTTTTTACTACCAAATTTTGGTGGCAGAAAACACGATTATGCTACCAAATTCTTGCTAGCAAATGTTATATGTTTTGCTACCAAAAATAATTTGGTAGCAAATACCTCGGGCGGGAAAAAAATTTGCTTCCCGCCAACTTTTTGTTACCAAAACATTTTGGTAGCAAGAAAGTCATATTTTGCTACCAAATTTTTTATAACAGAATCTTATGTTTTTGTTACCAAATATTATTTGGTAGCAAAAAGCTCTTGGCAGGAACCAAAATTCTTTTCCCGACATGTTATTTGTTACCAAATTATATTTAGTAGCGGATTGTGTTGTTTTTGCTACCAAATTTGATAACTAAAGCCTTGATATTTTCAGCTACCAAAGTTTGGTAGCAAAAAGTGTGTTTTTTGCTACCAAAAATATTTTGGTAGCAAAAGGGTTGGTCTCTTAAAGTCACTATTCTTGTAGTGAGTATAGAGAAATCTATCTTTTTGTTTTTTCTCTCTTTTCAACTTTACACTTAAAAATGTCATAACTTCTATGTTTCAACTCTAATTGTGATTAATTTTTTCCTATGTGTTCATAATGAAGAGATTGGGATCAAATCCACATCCATATTGTAAATTTAAATATGTTATTTACAAAGAGTTTTTATAAGAAAAGAGTATATGATTTGCTAGGTTTTGTGCAAGTCTTTATATAATTATGTCATTTTAAATAATTGGGTACTATTGTGGCTATTTTGTTTTTTTATTTATAAATTGAATGACAATTGTATTTTTGAGTGGAATGACATAAATAATATTTTTTACCATCTTGAGTGGTAGTTCTGAAATTTTTTCCCTTTTATAAAAATTTGTTGCAAAACCCTAATGACAGTTTTCAATACTCAATCGAAAAACAATTTGGATTTTATCCCCAACTCAAATTACGATCTATTTGTATATCTAATACCGGTTCAAATTGTAGTTCATATCACTGTAATTCAAATTCTACAATTCAAACTAAAAGAGTTCAAATTATTACAATTCGAATTGTCAAACCAAATATTTTTTTCGCCCTTCTTTTTCTGAAACTTACTATTTTTCTCATAAGGATTGCAATGAATATTTGATTAGGGCGCTTGTTTAATATATATTTTTTAATTTCTTAAAATGAAGTATGTTAGGAGTATTTATTTTAACACGTTTATACTTAAAAAATAATTTAACTAGTGGATAATTTAATATAAATGAATTATGTAAGGAGTGTAAATTGGAGGGTGGCGATAGAGAAACCTATTTCCTTCGCTACATAAAGAATTATTGAGAATTTTTATAGTACTGCTGAGAGAAAAAATTTTGATACCATGCTATATACGATGATTTGTGAATTTTACGTTGAAATCTACAAATTTTAAACATTCAAATTGCAAACATTGCACACATGTGGACCGGCATGATGCCTGAAGACACTATAAAGGATCCATAATTACTTGATTGGAAATGAAGATTTTAAATGAAGTAATATCTAAAATAAAATAATATAAAACAAACTAATTACAATATATCATCTTTCACAAAGGCTTAAGCCCTTCTTAGGACATTCCTATATGTAATATGTAAAAACAAATGGTATACGATTGTATTAATTTTATGTAACAATGATTTTTAAAAGCCATTACATAAATTTTAATCAATAGATTTTATAACTCATTTTTATACAGATTGTGTATCATGTTACTACTATCACAGTGTAATACAAATCCTGATGACAGACGGAAGTAAACCATCTTTTACGAAAGTTTTAAGGGATTTTTTTTTTATCATGTATATATTTTGTTTTTTGTTTTTTGTTTTAATTACCCAATGGTATTTGAATAGACCGTGGATCTTATTGGGCCCATGGAGTGTACGACTACAGACTACAGTGCTCCATTCTTGGACGACATCAGGTGGCCCTGCATTCAACCTTGTATGACTACAAATGGCCTTGCAAATTAAATTCTAATTTAAATTTTTTATTATAATATTTTCTTTCACATAATTCATTTTTTAACTGAAGTTTTTAACTTGAGCCTAAAAATATCACTTATGATAGTG
Source organism: Morus notabilis (assembly GCF_000414095.1). Lineage (NCBI taxonomy): Eukaryota > Viridiplantae > Streptophyta > Magnoliopsida > Rosales > Moraceae > Morus > Morus notabilis. The sequence goes on along the minus strand of NW_010356836.1, from coordinate 88,541 downwards.
CAAACTACCATTTATGCCATCAAACTGGCATAGTAAAACTTGTCTTTCATTAAATCGGTTAAAAGTAATGTTAAGTCGCACAAATTTATATTTTAAGTGTCATAAATATAGAAATAAGAAAAAATGATGTTAATATACATAATTTCTCTTTGCGATATATTTTTTTTAATGGACGCCAACTTTTTTTAGCAAAAATATGTATTCATAAGTTTCATCCTTTCCAAATATAATCTTTTTTTTTTTTTTTGTCGTTGCTTCTTTATTATTATTATTTTTTTTTAGTGAACCGGATACAACAGGTACACCATCTGCAGAAAGGTCGGATAGATTTCGACTTTCATATTAGGAAAAAAAACTAGAAATACCACTCACTTTCATTGTCAACAAACCATGTACTTTCTCTTCACTTATTATACCTCTCAAACGGCATTGAACAAGGAATTAATTATGAAAATTTCCCCTTGATTATAACTCTTCTAACAGTCTTCTCAATCTTAAAACAGTAACATTTGTTTGTATTCCTTAGTAATTAGAATTTATATTATGTACCAAACGCATTAATTTCCATTAAAAATCCACACAGAAGGAGTTGTTATTTCATATATAAGAGGAAATAAATGTTACCTCTTGAATGTCGGAGTGTACATTATTTACAAGGGCTATATATGAGAAACAAAATTTATACTTAATTTTAATCCTTGAACAAATGTCATTTTATTCTCACTTCTTTACATGTCGCAAAAAAATAAAAAATAAAAAAAGGCGCCGCATTAATTAATGTTGCACCTTCTAGGTTCCCTCATGAAATATTAAGCTATTCATAGTATACATACATTACCTACCCCTATTTAAAAAAAAAAAAAAAGAATAAGAGGAGAAAAAGAAGCTCGGAATAAATCAACCGTGAAATGTATCTTCTTATTCTATTCTTTGAAGTTTCTGAAATGGACATATGTTTACTATGACAAGAACCTAAGTGGGTATCTTCTCCACTGCTAACTTATATGTATTGATACTCAAAAAAAAAAAATTTTATTTGCTCAAGTACTAAAACCTATACTCCTCTTGATTTGAGTTGATATTTGTCTCTGAATCACAGTTATTATTCAAAAGAAGTTAAAAAAGAACACTAAAAGAATGGGGGCTTTTGACAATGAAACATTCATCAACAACACCGTATCATCACTAAAAAATTGTTAGCATTATATTGTCATCGCTGAAAAGTTTTTGTTGCCTCCAACAAAAAATTCTCATGTAGTAATTGGAGAAGTATTTTAGCAGCAAAATTTTTCGTCGCTGAACGTTTAGGAAACAAAACTCAACTTTTGTTACAAGAAGCATGAAAAATGTATTTGTCGGAAGTTAGGATAGAGTTAAGTACGATTCTGTTTTGTTCAAATTCAAATAGGATTCTATTTTATTCAAATTCAAATAATAAAATTCGATTATATGAGGAGTTGAGATATTTGTGGCAGCATCTCTTCTAGGTCTTGATTTGTGGCAGAAAAAGAAGACAAATACCCTTTTAGATTACATAGATCTTAATTTTTATCTATTATTCTTGATTTAATACCCTTTTAATCAAACATTATATTAGGTAAAAAAGTTTAATCAATAATAAAGAGTAAAAATTTAGACTCACACACTTTTAAAAGTAAGTTCAGTAATTTTCTGTTATAGCATTAAATCTTCAAGAGCCCAACTTTCGCATTGTGATGACCAAGTATGCTTGAAATATTTTTTTGGTCAAGATATATGGAGTGCAATCTTGAACACAGGTTAGAAATAAACATAAAGCGTTTAAGAGAGCTAGAAAAAGCAAAATTAAAATAACTTGATCGTGCACTAGCTTGGAATTGGAGGCAATATTTAACAATGCGTACGGATGTTTATCCTTAAAAAAGAGGATTAATCTCATAAATGGTCTTTGAAGTTTACCCTTAATTCCATTTTGATACTTGACTTTTAAAACGTCACATAATTGGTCTCTGAGATTTTACTGTGTTTTAATTTTGGTCCTTTCGTTAACTAGGTGTCAAATATTTAACGAAATCTATCTACATTTGAAACCAAAAATAGAAACAGCTGAAATTTAAAGACTATCTGTGCAAATTAATTTTTGTTTTTTCTATTGTTTTAGTCCCTTAACTTTAGATATTTCTAATTTTGGTCCTTACTTTCTATAGATTTCGTCAAATATTTAACACCTAACTAGTAGAAGGACAACCGTCAGAGTTCTAAAAAGAGAAAGCTGGAGAGAAGGGCCCTGCAACAAGCTTAGAGGAGGAGTTCTTTAGGGTTAGTAGTCTGGCTATTCGTCGAGCTGCCAGCCTCCACAGTTTTTTGGAGACATTACAGAGGTCACCGGTGTCTGGTTCGTGCCAACGGAAGTGTGGATAGTCACTGAAATGGAGTTGTTCAAAGGGAAGCAGTTTCTGGTCTTCTACCTGATAAGTGCTTAATTTCACATATGTTCCGGTTAATTCTCTCATGTGTCCCTACTTATTTCTTTAGTATTTTGTGTTTTCATTGTGTTTTTGTGTTTCACAGGTGTTTCAGAGGCTAAAGTAAGTTTGGAAACTCAAAAGAATCAAATTGGAGAAGTTTCAGGTACCTAGGCCTTGAAACAGGCACCACAGTGCTTACAACCATAAAATCAAGCCAAAAACCCGAGGCATCAGAGTCGCGGTGCTGGAACAGTGGTGCCATGGCGCCACTTCATGTATCATGGTAGGGCCGCAGCGCTACATATAAAGGCCGCGGTGCCTAGCGAAAAACAACGCACTACATACTAGCGCCATGGCACTACCAACCGGGGTCGTGGCGCTACTTCACAATAACTTCTGAATTTTGGGGTTTTTGGACTCTAAATTTTACCCTAATTGACCCAAACTTAGAAATCTATAAGTAGGGGACTTTGGGGCTTAAAATGTAAGCTTTTTCCTCATATTTTCTATCTGTCTTGATATCAAAATGAAGAAGAAGAAAAAGAGGAGATCAAGCGGTGGCTCTAGAGAGGATTGTCTGCATAGAGGTTATTGAAGAATCATCTTAGTTCTTTCGTTTATTCTCTTCCTTTTTCTTAGTTTTTATTTTGTTTTTCAATTATGTTAAATTAGGTTTTATTTTGGTTGAGGGTGATTTCAAAACCCTAGACATGGATTTGTTATTGAATATTTATATGTTATTTTCTAATTTTCTATTGAGATTGCTTATGTTCTTCCATAAATATTGTTCGTGATTATTTTCTTGTTTTGTTTGGGTGGCCAACTAAATAGGATTTTAGAATATTCTATTGCTAGATTAGGAGTCTTGATTCGTAATTGTATTGAATTTCTAATCATTAGTAGCGAACTGTGGTCAATAATTATGGGAGGCTTTTATTTGATTGCATGTGGAACATAACCTACGTTGAATGATCCGAGCTTGTGTGATTTTTATCTAAATCAACCTATCTTTCTCATCATAATGCTTCCTTTGGATTGAATCTAGAGAGCTTGTTCTAGGTTGTTTGAGGGAAAGGGATTAAATGAAGAGCTTATTTTTCTTAACGATGAACTAAGGAAAGATTAGGGTAACAGAGCCTGTTGTTATATACGGTTGATAGTTTTGTTAGGGAATTGGGAATAATATTATTTGTTCATTATGATTCCATTGTCTAGTAGTAGAGATTGATCCTTTAACTAGTTTTCTTTCATTGATTGTTTCTTCTTTATTCATTTCAAGTTTTTTCTTTTATTTAATTTAATTTAGTTTAATATTCCAAACCCCTTATTTATATTTCTATTTTGCAAAATTAATAACTTATTGATTAAAACCAATCCTCTGCGGGAATGACCCTTGCTTAACCACTATACTCATCACGATCATATCTTAGCAAGATTTATAAATTTGATATCCCCTAGAAACAATCATCACTGCCTTAGATCTAGGACGCGTTCACCGCTAGATTTCATTGAAACTCTGGGAACTAGATCGTGGAAGAAGGCAAGGAAGGTAGTCTAAAGCGTGTGGCAGTCGCCGCTCATTGGCGGCGGTGCTTGGGTCCCACACGCCACCGTGTCTCCGGTGCTTTTGTCGCCGTTTCAGGAGCTTTTCTCCGGTGCCACTCTTACCATGTTTCACATACCTCCGGCTTTGAGGGGCTCAATTTTGCTAGTTTGATTTCTTGGAATCTTTGTAGAGTTTTTTTATATTTTATGTTTTATGTTTTTATTTGTGTTGTAATAACGGTGATGGTGTCTCCATCTACCGCGTTAGGTCTTGGCTAGAGGGTGGTCTCCCCACCACTCTAAGTCCGAGTTATGTACTCCATTTTGGGACTGAGATGTGGTTTATTTGGAGTCGTTTCGAAGTGGTCAAACCCTGTTATAGTGTCACTAATTGGAGGAGTTCTCTTCGTTATTGGATAAGTGTTGCGTTTGTGTTGTCTAATCATGTGAGTAGCACCCAGTTCTTGACTTTGGTTTTGTCCTGTATCTTAGCTTTTTAATAGCTTTTCAATGAAGTTATGTTGTTGCTTAAATAAAATAAAATAAAAACTAATAGAAGGATCAAAATTGAAACAACGTAAAATCTTAAGAATTAATTGTGTGATGTTTCAAAAATCATGACTAAAATGAGAAAAAAGGTAAAACTTCGGAGTCCATTTATGAAATTAACCTTAAAAAAGAACTTTCATCGTACCAGCAAAACATATTGACATTGTATAGATAGCGTGTTTGTACACTTCCAATATGCAAATTTGCACACTTCTTTATCAAGAATCACAAACTGTATATCAATTGCTTTGGAGACATATCTATCTTAATTAGTTAGGTAATTAATTTCCATTTGTAACATCTATCTTAATTTTTATATTATTGTTTAAATTGGGTTTGAATCAGTCAAACTAAAGTAATATATAAGTGAAATTGGGCTGGGTGAAATTAGTTTAGATTATTCTTTAGTTTGTTCTTTCATTGACGTTTCCATACTCATTATGGGATTAAGGGCATGTGGTAGTGTAGTGTTTGGTTTAGGTGAATGTGTTAGTTTGTAATCTTTTCCTATACAAGAACCTCTAACGAAAGTATGAAGTGTGATGAATTATTTTGACATTTTATACTATTGAGAGATTTGAGTTTCCCGAATATTCAGTTTGAAGGTTAAAGTTCTCTTGAATTAACTTTATTTATATTTTTATATTCAGTTAAGATACAAATGTATATATAAATCCACACAGACTCCGTTTTAAAGTGTTTCCACATTAAAAATTATAGAAAAATAAATAAAAAAGAGAGTAATGTGCTCACATCCATTGATAATAAAATAGAGAACTTGCTAATTAATAAGGAGCAATATTACAGAATCGGGTGAGTTACTAAATACTATAAAATCTCCTAAAATCAAGAGATTGCCTATTTAAAAATTAACAAAAATTAATTAAAACTAATATTAAAAATTAGTTTTTCCAAAGATTCAAACCCTAAATTCAAAAAAAAATTATAGTAATTAAGAAAATATGTACACAAATCAACACATTATAGTGTTTCTAATTCTTTATTTACAAATGGACGAAAAGACAAACCAAGATCGAAACCCTAACAAGAAATGTTAATGATTAACGGAACATCAAAACATGAAATAATTATAAAAACATGATACTCATCTCAATTCAAATCACAATGATCAACAAGATGATCATGACAAATCATTGAACCATGCGAAGAAAAAACCTTACAATAGGGTGAAAACAAGCCCTAATGGGGTCACGAACATAAGCCCTCCAACATGAACACAGGGCAGCCTTTTTCCTATTCAGCTTCTCCCAGAAAGAAGCAAAGATGTTTTGGTTCCGATCAGTGAGACAAAGGGCCGAGGGCTGCAGATAAGGCGACGCCGCGCTCTTGATCCGACGATTCTTAAAGTGACTGCTGAAGTCCTTTCCTTCCTTCAAGTCCCTTAGGCTTGTGTACCGGGGAATGTCGAAGTCAGCGATCGGGGGATCGTTAGCCGATGAGGAGGAGGAAGAGTTTTCGGGGAATTTGAGTGAAGGAGACTTTCGTAGCTTGTGATGATTGAGATGGTAATGGCGACGAACAAGTTTTTTTTGGTGGCTGGTTTCAGTGTTCATTGTGTGGGGAGAAAGGGATTGGCTTGTACGGCAAAAGTGAGTGTGGAAAGCTTGATTTAGAAAATGTGGTATGGATGGAATTGGGTTATACGTTAGGTTTTTATCAATGAACTAAAAATATGATTCTTCTTCTTCTTTTCTTTTTTCTTTTTTTTCCCCTCTTTTGAGACCACAATTTAGTTTACTTTGATGCTTTTATTTGTTGGTTATAAGAGAATCTCGGGGATGGTTGATAAATGAGTATTTGCCCATTGATTTAGGATATTTGACCAAGATTCAAAAAAAGGAAGAAAAAAATATATATTTGACCTAGTTTTGGTACGTATGTAGGGCTTAACTACGCTTACTCTCTCCATCATTTTTATTTGAAATACTAAACACTGAAAATTACAATAAAGTACAAAGTAACTACAAGTAAATAAACTACATTTTTTTTTTCCATGCAGTTAAAAAAAAAAAAAAAAAAAAAAAAAAAAAAAAAAAAAAACATTTTTTTTTTTCCTACAGTTAAAAAAAAAAAAAAAAAAAAAAAAAAAAAACTACAAAAAGCTTCAAAAAGAAGAAAAAAACAACAAAATTGTTAAGTTCATAAAATCAAAGAAATAAATAAAGCATCCATGAAAAATTAATCCTTAATTCTCACTCATGTGCAAATCACAACGAAAATCCCAAACATCAAAACTTTTTGGTTTCAATCTATTAGATAATCAGAGGCTAGATCACACCAAGCCCAAACCCTTAAACGATCAAATATTTATCATTTTATATATCTTTTCACGATCAACTCGATATCCGCTTTGGGTCTCAAAAAGAAAGAAGCCCTGATCTCTTAAGCCCAATATGCTTGAATTAAAACAAGATGTCTTAGCAAGGAATAGAGTGAATAAAAAAAGAAGGGCTAAGACGAAAAAGACAAAAGACAAAAAAAAAACCAGGTACTTTCAGTTCTATTGTATTATCTGACTATAGTTACACGCTGTAAAGGTTCATTAAGTTAATATCAATTTATTAAAATGGTAATATTAAGTGCTTATTGACTATGAATCTGCTTATTTTTAAAATTTTAATGTTACGTGTAATCTAGTTATTCTTTTTTTTTTTTTTTTTTAAGGAAAAACATATTGCGTTAAACTGAAACAACGATATTGGCACTTACAAATTAAGAATACAATTGGGATATTCTTTCACCTAAAAAAGATCTTCATTATGCAAAAGAGAATACTTCACTAATGTGTGGGTAGTCCCGTTACTACAACGAGAAATGTGACTACAAGAACTACCATTTGCTTCAGTCATCAAGATCTTGATATCGACTAAAATTGGAAACTCGGCAGCATGAGAACAAGGGTCATTCACCGCGCGAACTGCGTTAACAGAATCACATTCAACTAGGGAAACCCGAAGTCCACTGTCCTTAGCAAATAAAACCCCCTCACGTATAGCTAAACATTCAGCAACAAAAGGGGAGTGCAAACCAGGATTTTTTTTTTTTTTTTTTTTTTTTTTTTTTTTTTTTTTTTTTTTTGAAAAAGCCCCAAGAACAAAACCTGGAGAGTCTCTTATTAAACCTCCAACACCAATGAAATTAGTGCTAGCTGTAACTGATGCATCAACATTTAATTTGAGAGCATCTCCATCTGGGGCCTACCATCTCTGAACTGTCGAGACTGGCTGATTCACTAAGTGTCGTACTTCCAACTGAGCATGCTGGGTAATCGTTCAGCCAAGAACTAGCAGCTTCAAGATATTTTGCCTTCCTGGTCAAGTCTAACAAAGCCGGGAATCAATTGTGGAGAAGGTTACCGTCGCTGTTTCAGCGAAAAGGAGACGAGTTTTCATGCTATAATTTCGTGCGACTTTGCAATGAGAATTTGGAGTTGTAGTGCCTTTTGGTCTTGTCTCCTTGCTTTCCCAGATGACAAAATTGATTATCTTTTACTCGCATTTTTCAAAACTATTAAGTGTATTTTTGTGTTGACTTATTTTTGGCAAATTGGTTATAAGATTGGCTGGTATTGTAAATTAGTGGTCCTCTTAAGAAAAGTTTGGTTGTCATATTTATTAGCTGCAAATCAAAGATCTTGATTGCTGAAAATCAAGAGTGGACTTTTTGGGGTATTGATGGCTGGTGATCTTCAGGCTTGAGGGTGGTCTAATGGGGGTGATGAAGGCAGAACGTGTTATGCAGACACAGGGCTGAAAAACAGAAAAGTTGCATTTGTTCATGTCATAATGAGACTGTAATATTAAGCGTCGTTTGATGTGTTGCGACGGATTGTTAGAACACTTTTGAGTTGGCTCTTCGGTAGAAGAATTCTTTGGTTTCGGGAGGAAACCGTCAAGACGAGTGGTGCTCGCTGATCAAGCTTCCTAAGGAGATTCTAGGCAACAGTGACATTGTCAAGGAGGGACTCGTTGAGTATGTAAGACTATTCGGTCCTCTGTAATCTTTTGAACTTAGTGGATTGATCACTGTCTGGGCGTGGCCCCGCAGAGTAGGTATGCGCACTGAACTGCGATATCATTTTCTGGTGTCCCTTATGTTTCTGCATTATTTTCCTGCATTGCAGTTTTGCTGGTTTAATTTTAGATTTTATGTTAAAACAATGTTACAGTAAAGTCTTATAACACTCTTTGTGACACTAGTGACAAAAACGGACCTAACAATTGGTAT
>NW_010356836.1:7631-79721 GCF_000414095.1 Morus notabilis | reverse complement strand
GCGGTTCACTAACCGTTTGTTTGGTGAGATTTTAGGATTTGGTCTGTAGTGTCAGAGATGGATTTTTTTAGAGTAGGTGGCTCAGTTTCGCGACCTCCCCTCCTAGACGGTTCCAACTACTCATATTAGAAAGCGCGTATGAAGGCATTCGTCAAAGCTATTGATGAAAAGGCATGGAGGGTTGTCTTGATTGGTTGGGAGCATCCAGTTATAAAGGATTCTGAAGGGAAGGAGATATTGAAGCCCGAAACTACTTGGTCAACCGAAGAGGACAAGTTGGCGAACAACAATTATAAAGCGCTGAATGATATCTTCAACGGGGTAGATGCGAACCAATTCAAGCTCATTTCAACGTGTGAAACAGCCAATGATGCATGGGAGACATTGCAAATGGCACATGAAGGTACGGCTACCGTGAGACTCTCTAAACTTCAAATTCTTACTACAAGGTTTGAAAATCTTCGAATGCAAAAAGATGAAACAATTTCTGAGTTTCATTCAATATTGTGTGATATTGCTAATGCGGCATTTGCCCTTGGAGAGAAAATATCTTAGGAGAAGCTTGTGAGGAAGGCCTTGAGGTATCTTCCACAGAGATTTACTTACAAGGTGACAGCTATCGAGGAAGCCAATGATGTCCAAACAATGAAACTTGATGAGGTAATGGGTTCTTTGCGCACTTTTGAGATGAATCTTGATGAAAACAAGGAAGGAAAGAAGGAAAAAAGCATTGTCTTTCAAGCCGAAGTTGATTCTAATGGTGAAGAAGACTTGGCCCAATCCATGACAAGGTTATCGAAGAAATTCAACAAGGTGATGAAGAAGGTCAATAGGAAGAATGAGAATTCAAGAAATGTCAACTCCAATAACTTTTAAAAGAGTAAATCTGCAGCAAATAGCGTAGAATTGAAGACAAAGAATAGAGGTATTCAATGCCGAGAGTGCGACAGATATGGACACATTCAATCTGAATGCGCCAATACCCACAAGAAGAAGAAGAAGAAGTCGTTTAATGCAACTTGGAGTGATGAAGAGTCAGAAGGTAGTCAGGAAGATGACGAACATGTGAGCAACTATGTTGCTTTCAATGTTTATACTGATCAAGGTGTTTCTGCAGACTGTGTTACAAAAGGTGTCGCAGACAGTGTTGCAACACTGCCTGTAACAGATTCCGTGAACAGTGAAAACGAAGGAGATTTTTCATATTTTGAAAGTAACAGTGATGGTGAGTTGTTGACTATTGATGCCATACAAGAAGCTTATAAGACTATGTTCAGCAAATGGGTTAAAGTGTGTAAAATAAATAAGTCTCTACGGGAACGCGTCGATGATCTTGTCAAAGAGAAGGATGTGTTGAAGAGAGATGCTGATAATTATGAATTTCTTGCTGCAGAAAAAGAAAAGAAGTTGAAGGAAACAAGGGATGAACTGGAGAGTACTCAAAAAAATTTGAAAATGATGAGCTCCGGCACCACCAAACTTGATCATATTCTTTCTATGGGAAAAGCTAGTTGTGATCGTCATGGACTTGGCTACACTGGTGAATGTTCAACATCCAAGAGAGTGTTTGTGAATGAGACACCCACGCCTGAAGCTCGGACTATCCTCAGTAAGAAAGGTATTATCTTACCCCCACGATGTAAAACGTTTGTTCCTATATGTCATTATTGCGGTTTAGTTGGCCATATAAGACCAAGATGTTACAAGTATTTGAATGCTTTGAAGAGAGGTATGCTCATGAATCCACCAAATTCCACAAACTCAAGAAGGACACCTAAAGCAAAGATTGATGTGCAAAATAAATTTTCTAGACGTGTTTGGGTAGAGAAATCTGAGTTAAGGTGTCATAGGGCTTGCTCTTCTTTTAAAGCATGTACTTCTAACTCTGAGTATTGTGGTAATTGTCACTCCAAGCTTTTGATAGATGATAAAAGCAATATGCATGGAAGAATATTATATTCAGGGGGAGTAAGACTCATAGAGGACTCAGGGGGAGCATTTTACAGAGATCAATGACCCTGAAAGATGATCTGCAGAAAAGTGTTATATCAAGTGTTGCAACACTTTCTGCGCAACAGCTTTTAAAAGGTTTTTCTATTAGTATTATTTTTAACTTTGGCTGTATTTTGTCAAAAAGGAGGAGAGGAGAGCTCTTAATTCAATTAACCCCCATAGTTGGATTTTATCTTTTATCTTCTAATAGGTTCCTTTTGTTAGTAATGTTAGTTTTGCCAAAAATAGTCAAAGGGGGAGATTGTTAGTGCATTTTTGTGTTGGCTTATTTTTGGCAAATTGGTTGTAAGATTGGCTGGCATTGTAAATTGGTGGTCCTCTTAAGGAAAGTTTGGCTGTCACGTTTATTGGCTGCAAATCAAAGATCTTGATTGCTGAAAATCAAGAGTGGACTTTTCAGGGTATTGATGGCTGGAGATCTTCAGGCTTGAGGGTGGTCTAATGAGGGTGATGAGGGCATAACGTGTTATGCAGACACATGGCTGAAAAACAGAAAAGTTGCATTTGTTCACGTCAGAATGAGATTGTAATATTAAGCGTTGTTTGATGTGTTGCGACAGATTGTTAGAACACTTTTGAGTTGGCTCTTCGGGAGAAGAATTCTTTTGTTTCGGGAGGAAACCGTCAAGACGAGTGGTGCTCGCTAATCAAGCTTCCTAAGGAGATTCTAGGCAACGGCGACATTGTCAAGGAGGGAGTCGTTGAGTATGTCAGACCGTTCGGTCCTCTATAATCTTTTGAACTTAGTGGATTGATCACTGTCTGAGCGTGGCCCAGCAGGATAGGTGTGCGCACCGAACTGCGATATCATTTTCTGGTGTCCTTTATGTTTTTTCATTATTTTCCTACATTGCTGTTTTGCTAGTTTAATTTCAGATTTTCCATTAAAATAATGTTACAATAAAGTGTTACAACACTCTCTGTGACACCAGCGATAAAAACGGACCTAACAAAAACGATGCAGCGCGAGGAGTTTGAATTGTTTGTTATGGTCCTTTGGTTTGTGTGGAACAATAGGAATGCTTTCACTCATGGGAATAAAATATTTCCTCCTTCACACACTGTTGAAGTTGTTCTTTAGATTCACCTACACTTTAAAAAAAAAAAAAAAAATTACACCTTTTTTATTTGCTAAACCAAAAAAAAAAAAAATACATCCTTGTTTTGAACAATTTACAGTTCTAAAAGAACAATACTCTTACGTGCAACAGAACATGACATGAGATAGAGAAGAGAGCGTTATTTATTTATGTTTTTTGGGTCCTACCATTGCAACGTTCAATTTTTTTTTTTTTTGAAAGCTCAAAAGTCCTTTTTATTTTTTATTTTACTTTCAAGTCTACATACGAGAGGAAGTTGAGCTCTCGGAGCTTTAACTTTTACGTTTTGAAGCATGAAATTTTGAGTTTTCACTTGTGGTGATGACTTTCTGTGGTGAATTAATTTGTGGGAAATTAACATAAATTACTATAGAGGATCAGAGGTGGAGGAAAACTAGATTAATTCAAAGAGAAATGAGCGAAAAGTTATATTAATCTCCGCAAAGAAGACTTTTCAGTATTTCTAAGTATGACAACTCATATTAAAGATGTTGGTAAGATGGCTAGTTAGTCATGTATATATTGTGCGGATTGCATGTTTTGTGATTAATTGGGTACACATAAAGAAAAAAAAAAATCAAGAGCTAATAGACAATATTGGTGTTTACAAGGATTTAGTTTTTAATTTAACTTTTAGCTCACATTGTTTCTATGATGCTGGTGAGAGCATATTGCATCAGTAATTGGTTACTTACTAGGTGCTTGGCTGGCATGCTCTTCAAGCTTGCGACTCTATGTATATGGACATAATCGATCTTATATGGGTACACTTTGGTGTTAATTTGATATATTGGGACTTATATTTTATATGGGGATTGTTTTATATGTGTCTAGATGGCATTTCATTTTGAAAAGTAATTTGGTGAATGTTCAACATCCAAGAGAGTGTTTGTGAATGAGACACCCACGCCTGAAGCTCGGACTATCCTCAGTAAGAAAGGTATTATCTTACCCCCACGATGTAAAACGTTTGTTCCTATATGTCATTATTGCGGTTTAGTTGGCCATATAAGACCAAGATGTTACAAGTATTTGAATGCTTTGAAGAGAGGTATGCTCATGAATCCACCAAATTCCACAAACTCAAGAAGGACACCTAAAGCAAAGATTGATGTGCAAAATAAATTTTCTAGACGTGTTTGGGTAGAGAAATCTGAGTTAAGGTGTCATAGGGCTTGCTCTTCTTTTAAAGCATGTACTTCTAACTCTGAGTATTGTGGTAATTGTCACTCCAAGCTTTTGATAGATGATAAAAGCAATATGCATGGAAGAATATTATATTCAGGGGGAGTAAGACTCATAGAGGACTCAGGGGGAGCATTTTACAGAGATCAATGACCCTGAAAGATGATCTGCAGAAAAGTGTTATATCAAGTGTTGCAACACTTTCTGCGCAACAGCTTTTAAAAGGTTTTTCTATTAGTATTATTTTTAACTTTGGCTGTATTTTGTCAAAAAGGAGGAGAGGAGAACTCTTAATTCAATTAACCCCCATAGTTGGATTTTATCTTTTATCTTCTAATAGGTTCCTTTTGTTAGTAATGTTAGTTTTGCCAAAAATAGTCAAAGGGGGAGATTGTTAGTGCATTTTTGTGTTGGCTTATTTTTGGCAAATTGGTTGTAAGATTGGCTGGCATTGTAAATTGGTGGTCCTCTTAAGGAAAGTTTGGCTGTCACGTTTATTGGCTGCAAATCAAAGATCTTGATTGCTGAAAATCAAGAGTGGACTTTTCAGGGTATTGATGGCTGGAGATCTTCAGGCTTGAGGGTGGTCTAATGAGGGTGATGAGGGCATAACGTGTTATGCAGACACATGGCTGAAAAACAGAAAAGTTGCATTTGTTCACGTCAGAATGAGATTGTAATATTAAGCGTTGTTTGATGTGTTGCGACAGATTGTTAGAACACTTTTGAGTTGGCTCTTCGGGAGAAGAATTCTTTTGTTTCGGGAGGAAACCGTCAAGACGAGTGGTGCTCGCTAATCAAGCTTCCTAAGGAGATTCTAGGCAACGGCGACATTGTCAAGGAGGGAGTCGTTGAGTATGTCAGACCGTTCGGTCCTCTATAATCTTTTGAACTTAGTGGATTGATCACTGTCTGAGCGTGGCCCAGCAGGATAGGTGTGCGCACCGAACTGCGATATCATTTTCTGGTGTCCTTTATGTTTTTTCATTATTTTCCTACATTGCTGTTTTGCTAGTTTAATTTCAGATTTTCCATTAAAATAATGTTACAATAAAGTGTTACAACACTCTCTGTGACACCAGCGATAAAAACGGACCTAACAAAAACGATGCAGCGCGAGGAGTTTGAATTGTTTGTTATGGTCCTTTGGTTTGTGTGGAACAATAGGAATGCTTTCACTCATGGGAATAAAATATTTCCTCCTTCACACACTGTTGAAGTTGTTCTTTAGATTCACCTACACTTTAAAAAAAAAAAAAAAAATTACACCTTTTTTATTTGCTAAACCAAAAAAAAAAAAAATACATCCTTGTTTTGAACAATTTACAGTTCTAAAAGAACAATACTCTTACGTGCAACAGAACATGACATGAGATAGAGAAGAGAGCGTTATTTATTTATGTTTTTTGGGTCCTACCATTGCAACGTTCAATTTTTTTTTTTTTTGAAAGCTCAAAAGTCCTTTTTATTTTTTATTTTACTTTCAAGTCTACATACGAGAGGAAGTTGAGCTCTCGGAGCTTTAACTTTTACGTTTTGAAGCATGAAATTTTGAGTTTTCACTTGTGGTGATGACTTTCTGTGGTGAATTAATTTGTGGGAAATTAACATAAATTACTATAGAGGATCAGAGGTGGAGGAAAACTAGATTAATTCAAAGAGAAATGAGCGAAAAGTTATATTAATCTCCGCAAAGAAGACTTTTCAGTATTTCTAAGTATGACAACTCATATTAAAGATGTTGGTAAGATGGCTAGTTAGTCATGTATATATTGTGCGGATTGCATGTTTTGTGATTAATTGGGTACACATAAAGAAAAAAAAAATCAAGAGCTAATAGACAATATTGGTGTTTACAAGGATTTAGTTTTTAATTTAACTTTTAGCTCACATTGTTTCTATGATGCTGGTGAGAGCATATTGCATCAGTAATTGGTTACTTACTAGGTGCTTGGCTGGCATGCTCTTCAAGCTTGCGACTCTATGTATATGGACATAATCGATCTTATATGGGTACACTTTGGTGTTAATTTGATATATTGGGACTTATATTTTATATGGGGATTGTTTTATATGTGTCTAGATGGCATTTCATTTTGAAAAGTAATTTATTATGATGAATATATGTCATCGGTCCATATTTTACGAATATATGCCATGGTTCTTTACGTATGAATTATAACTTTTTAAAAAAAATTCAAAGTTTGCCCGTTATTTTGTTTATTATATAAACGTTTTTAGCAGAATATTACGCCGTCTAACTTAATTATACATCAGTAATATGGTTAAATCTGTTGAGCATTAATGTTACAAAGAGCGTCAAACTAGAAATCTTAGTCTTACAAAGAGAAACCGAATGATTTTTTTCGATACATAAAAAGTGATGGTTTTTAGCTTAATGAGATTTGGACTTAGAATAAGATATCCCAATGAGGGTTAAATACGATTTCAAATACTGTTGTGAGTAAGGTTTATAGGTAGTTAGTTTTGCTTGATAGCCTATCCTTGGTAGTCAGTGTGAGGAAACAAGCTTAGACGGTTTCTAGAGAGAGAAAGGACAATCGATGAGTGAGAAAGAAAATCTGAATTCTCATTACTCTAATTCTGTTACAACCATTTACATATACATAAGTTAGTGTAGATAACAAACTCTAACAAACTAACCCAATGAAAACATTACACGTGTAACCTTTATCTAAGATAAGTAAGACTGCTTAACAGTCCCCCTCAAACTTAAAGTAGCTAAATCTTCTACTTTAAGTTTGTTACGAATAAGACCAAAAGTAGAACTTGAAATAGCTTTAGTGAATAGATCTGCTAGTTGATCAACAACAGGTACATATCAAACTTCTATGTGCTTCCTCATGACTTTTTCCTGAACAAAGTATAAGTCCAGTTCTATATGTTTGTTTCTGGCATGTAAAACTGGATTTGCTGCTAAGTGAACAGTGCTGAGATTATCACACCAAATGATTGGTGTTTTTGCTGTCTGAAAATGCAACTCACTTAAGAGAGACTGCAACTAGGATATCTCAGCTACCACACTAGCCAAACTTCTATATTCAGCCTCGGTAGATGATCTGGACACGGCATGCTGCTTCTTGGATTGCCTAGATACTAGATTAGAACCAAGGAAGACACAAAACCCTGATGTTGATCTTCGGTCATCAACATCTGATGCCCAATCTGCATCACAGAAGCTGACCAAATCCATTCTTTCTGTAGGACATTCTCTCAAATGAAGACCATAATCTATTGTGCCAACTAGATACCTCAGAATTCTCTTTCCAATGAGCTTCTAGAGGTGTTTGTATGAATTGACAAACCTTATTAACGCTGTAGGAGATTTCTGGCCTTGTGATTGTCACATATTGCAATGCACCCACCACACTTCTATATAATTGGACATTACTTACTTGATCACTGCCAAAAGAAGTGAGTTTTTGCCTTGTGGTCATGGGAGCTGAAGCACCTTTTGCAAACTGCATCTTTGTTCTACATAGCAAATCTGTCACATACTTCTGTTGAGATAAAAATAGGCCTTGAGTTGTTTTTGCCACTTGTAAACTAAGATAATAATCAATCTCTCCTAAATCTTTGAGGGCAAAAGCAGTGTTGAGCTTAATGGACAATTCCTGGACCGCTAATTCATTGCTTCCTGTTATGAGTATATCATCCACATAAACAAGGATGTATATAGTCCACTTTGACGTGACTTGAATGAAGAGAGACTGATCAGACTTGGCCGAGTGAAAACCAAGTTGAAGCAGTGCATGATGAAGCTTTTCAAACCAAGCTCTTGGAGCTTGTTTTAAGCCATGAAGTGACTTGTGAAGTTTGCACACTAATGTCAGATAATGTTGATCAACGAAGCCTGCAGGATGTTCCATGAACACTTCTTCTTGCAAATCCCCATTTAAAAACGCATTATTCACATCAAATTGTCTCACACACCACTGCCTGCTTAGTGCGAGAGTGAGAATTACATGAATGGTGGTCAATTTTACCACTGGACTGAACGTCTCAGTGAAATCAAATCCTGCCACCTGATGAAACCCCTTAACTACAAGTCGCGCCTTGTACTTATTTATGCTACCATGTAGATTCTCTTTTACTCTAAACACCCACTTGCAACCTATGGCTTTCCTGCCACGAGGTAATGAGACATGGCTCCATGTGTTGTTTCTTTGAAGTGCTAGAAACTCATCTGTCATAGCTTGTTTCCAGTGTGTTGCTTCCAAAGCTTTTTTAAGTGTATGAGGCTCTCTTGCTGCCATGTACACTTTGGGTTTAAAAATGCCTCGTTTGGAGTATGTCACCATTGAATGAGAGGGCCGTAAGGTTGATGTATGTGTTGTTTTGTGATCTTGACCTTGCACACACAAGTCCTGATTCGAGATTATGGTTATAGAAATAGGTTCTGCCACAGTAAGAGGAAGACTGGGTATAACAGTGGAGGAAGGAATTGAATCAAGGTGTGGAGAAGATGATCCATGAGAAGAAGAAGGGGACAAGGAGGGTAGAACACTGAGTGGTGTTGAGAGAGGTGACTGATTTGACTCAACAGAACATGATTTAATATGATGTACAGTTTTGAGAAAAGGAAAAGAAGTTTCATCAAAAATGAGATCCCAAGAGATATATATTCTTCCAGATGGATCTAAATACTTATAAACCTTATGTTTGATGCTATAACCAAGAAAAGTACATGGTATTGACCTAAACTGTAGTTTCTTTTTGTTATAAGGTCTAATGTTTGGATAGCATGTGCAACCAAAAACTCTTAGTTGAGAGTAAACATGCTTAGTATGAAAAAGGGTTTCTAAGGGTGTTTATTGTGGAGATTTGGTGTTGGTAATCTGTTTATAAGAAAAATAGAAGTTCGAAAAGCTTCATCCCAATATTTGAATGGCATAGAAGCTTGAACAAGAAGAGTTAAACCTGTTTCAATAGTATGTCTATGTTTACGCTCAGCCACCCCATTTTGTTCATGTGTATGTGGACAATGATGCCTATGTTCTACTCTATGTTGAACTAAACTGTCTATAATGGCTCTAAACTCACCTCCCTAGTCAGTTTGGATGCATTTGATAGGTAAACCAATTTGTTTTTCCACTAGTGTTTTGAAATTCATAAAGGCTTGTAAGGCTTCAGGTTCTTAGAAGATATAACCATGTAAATCGAGAGTAAGCATCAATGAAATGAATGTAGTATCTATATCCACTAGAAGATAAAACGGGTGAAGGACCCTACAAATATGAATATACAAGCTGTAAATGACTAGTGTAAACAGTTTGAGAGAGAGAAAATGGTAGTTTATGAATTTTGCCCAAACAACAGACTTGCAAACAAAAACAGTTGAAGTTTTATTTATGTCAGAGAGATTACAACTATTCAATACTAGTTTTACAACCTTATCTGCAGGGTGTCCTAATCTGTTGTGCCACAGCTCAAAATGAGAAGGCTTAACAACATTACTAGTGTAAGATTGAACACCAGAAATCAATGAAATAGAAGGCTTGGCAGAATTATGAAAAGAAGTGCAAGACTGAGAAACATTTTGAGGGTTTACTAGAACGGTGGACTTGAGGTTGATCTGGGAGTTGTCAAATGCATATAGGCCATCTTTAAGACGACCCTCCAGCAGCACCTCCTTGGAAACAAGATCCTTGACAAAACAAGAAGTGGGGTGAAATTCAAACAATACTTTGTTATCAGCTGCAAACTTGGAGACACTTAAAATTTTTTTACGAATTTCAGGAACATGCAACAAGTGTTTGAGAGTGAGGGATTTAGACGAGACAAAAGAACTAGAAAAAGTAGATGAACCAATATGTTTAATAGTCAATCCTTTACCATTTCCCATGTGCACCTAATCTGAACCATAGAATTCAGAATTGTTCATGAGGTTTGACTGATCTGCAGTCAAATGGTTAGTAGCACCTGAATCAAGAAACCATTCCATGTAAGAGGAATCATCAGTGTACCAGGCTGAATCAAGAAATGCTTCAAGAGTAGCAAGCAAAGCACCCATCTGAGCAGAGTCAAAAGCTGAATTTGGATTTAGACATTGAGCTAAATTGCCTTGAACAGAATGATTGAACTGAGAAGGACCAGTGAAAGACTTGTCAAACCTATAATAGCATTGTACAACCATATGACCTTGTTTTCCACAAAGCTGACACTGTATTTTGTTGTTATTCCATAACTGTCCTATACCATGACCAAAATGACCTCTGCCCTGACTGTTGTGATTACCAGAAAAATGACTAGGTGTAGAAGGGAAATCACCAGAGAAATGCCCAGGGAAAACAGGATTGGAACCATGAGGAAAATGACCAAAATTAGAACTATTGAATCGTGAATTTGAATTAGGTCGACCACTAGTCATGGGAAGATTAGCCAGAGAAGGCCATGGGGAAGGATTACAACTATCACTCTGCTAAACAGCTCTCTCTATTTGGACTTCTTGAGCCAAAATGAGAGACTCAACCTCTTCAACAGAATAGTCATTAAAGCTAGAGTTCACACTAATCTCTAAGATATCATATTCGGGAGGTAAACCATTGAAGATCGCATCTATGTGATCCTTAGTAGAAATTTCATGGCCAACCAAAGCAAGCATATCAACAAAATGCCTAATTCGAAGCAGATACTCATTAACAGACAAAGAATCTTTACGAGTGTTCTATAATTGAGTTTTAAATTGGGACTTTTTAGCCCTAATTTGATAGGCGAAGTATACCTTGGTTGTACGCCAGACTTAAGCTGCTGTTTCACAATTAACCATGCGAGCGAGAACCGAATCGGACATCAAAGCTAGCATCCAAGACACGAGCAACTGATCTTGTTGCTCCCATTCTACATAAGCTGAATTAACCACACGAAGAAGCTCATCTGCTGGAGAATGAAACCGTGGAGGAGACTGTGCAGAACCTGAAAGAAAATCTTAGAGGCAATGACCACGAATAGTTGCGAGAATCTGTCGCCGCCAAACCAAACAATTGTTGTTGTCTAGCTTCAACGCCACAGGATGCGAGAAAGTAACTGGAACAAAAAGAGAAGAAGAAGAATTAGTCGGCGCAGCATCTTCCATGGCGATCGTCGGAAAAGAAACTCCGTCACCGGCGAGAAGGCTTTGATACCATGTGAGGAAACAAGCTCAGACGGTTTCTAGAAGAGAAAGGGCAATCGATGAGTGAGAAAGAAAATCTGAATTCTCATTACTCTAATTCGGTTACAACTATTTACTTATACATAAGTTAGTATAAATAACAAACTCTAACAAACTAACATTTATCTAACGTAACTAAGACTGTTTAACAGTCGAAAACCACAACCCAATCGAGCTACTCCACACCGTGGACGGTGACTTTATGTATAGCGCATTGAGCGTATTTATTTTGATTTATATATATTTATATGTATATATATATATATATGTAGAGAACGCTTTTTGTAACCTGGATTTTGCCACACCGTTTAATTCTGTCCATTTATTTTTATTGCAACGTCATTATTATTAAAATTTATATCCTATTGGGTTTTCCACCTACTTTTCTCACCTAAGTTGTGTTAAAAATAATGTCGAGTAGGTGGTGATACATATCGATGCTAGATCGGGTTGCTTTAAGTACGGAGCTGCTGTTATTTTTATTTAGTTCTATTTTCTATCAAGACATGCATTTATAATTAAACTTTATGAACTTTTAGACTGTGGTTTATGTGTATTTTGTTGTATTTCCTTTCAGTTTATGTATGCTAAGCCTTGTGGACTTTTCTATGGAAATGCTGTTATGATGCTGGAGGTTATTTTTCACTGGGATTCACAGGATTCTGTGATGCAAGAGCCCCCCATTCTATTTATAATGCTACTTAACAAAAAAAATGTCAGCAATATATAAAATAAGAAAAATTGAATCTATTTTCATGTCAAGGGCGAAATGATATTTTCATTAATATATACCTTCTCAAACTGAATTATTTTATCAATAGTGGGCTTCTTTTAGGAATTCCATAATCTATATTATAGTCACTGGATTTAATCACATAATAGTTTGGGCTCTTACAATATGGCGCATTTATGCTTTAATTTAATTGTATTAACAGCCTTAATAAATGGGAAACTCTTTGTTGGGCCAGGTCATTTTAAGATAAAGAAATCATTTATGATGAAGATGATGGACTTGAACTTGAATGAAGGGAATGATCCAAATTCTTGCATAGATAGATCTTCCTAAGAATGAGGCTTTTTCTAAATAAGAGAATTCATTTGGGACCTTGCAGACGCACCCTTTGTCCTATTCAAAGTCCAGCCCTTTTGTCGCTGTGTCTTCCTATAATAGAGAACTATATAACAACCTGTATATTTGGTCCATCATATATATCCTAGAACGTTCGGGAAAGAAGTAAAGTAAATGGTTGGAAAGAAAAAGCGAAAAGTTTTAGGAATCATATTGCGTCCACCATTTCTAAACCTTAGTTTTCATCTTTTCCACAAATGAATCATTAAGCAGTGCTTATTCTAACTCTGAAATCATGAGGCCACTATTATACATAAAAGCATGCAAGTCACGAATTCCAATTTATGTGGCCATTAGTCAGTTTGAGCTTGATTAATAAGGTAATCAAGAAAAGATCCTCTCGAATTTGATTGCGTATGGAATTCTGGATGTTGTTTGATTTATAACAAAATTAATCTTTTTATAACAAATTTAATCAGTATCAAGAGGGTGAGGGTATAGGTTTTCTGTTAAATTTTTTACGTCTCAAATAATGTCCAAATTAAAGTTGTGGTTCTATGTTATATATATATATATATATATAAGAACTTGACCAAAGATTATATAAGTAAGTGTTTGAGTTGAATAAAAACTTGATCAATGATTTTACTATTATGTTGCCAATTCTGACCTACCTTTATAACATGACTTGTCTGATAGTGATCTTAATAAAGAGTCAGTAACGGGAAGATTCTAAAAATAGTATACTAATTGCTCTTTTCCTCTTACTTTATAGAAAACAACAAAGTTTATTTCTTTTGAGGATTAAAGATGTGGTAGTGTTGTCATTGTTATAAGGTTTGTGAATTTCTCTTTTTCACCATCCATTGGCAAAGACTTTTTTCTTTTTAACATAAAGTATTCGTATGAGATTGGATTCTTGAGCATTAAACGACTTCAAAAGTCATTCCACGAGGATGTATACAAAAAAACTTTCTTCCCAGCAACTTTCTATAAAGCTTAAAGCAAATATTGGGGAATCTTGATAGTTCTAAACTCTATTCGAGTATATCCACTTGCCATTTACCACCAACGAGTTGATGAATCTAGCTAGAACAAGAAAACTGCCAAGACCTATATATAATATTATGATCACATACGGAAATGTAAAGAGTCATAGTTATATAACAACTCAAATCTCAACTTTCAACTTTACAATTGTGTAATGTGTAAGCCGTTATCTTTTTATTGGTAGATACAATCTCTTATCCTAAATTGACGTGATAATATTTTAAATATCCACTAATGAAAAAATGACTACTCACATAACACATCACTTAATAAACAATAATTGAGATTTGAGTTGGTGTGCCTAACATTATTCATTTTAAAATACACAAATAGTTGGTCAAATATTGAGTACTCTGAATATTTTAGTCCTCTGAATATTTTATTTCTTATTTTTGTTTTGTATTATTCATTTGGACTATGTTTATGTCATTTAAATTTTTGTATTGTATTATTCATTTGGACTATGTTTATGTCATTTAAATTTTTGTATTGTATTATTCATTTGGACTATGTTTATGTCATTTAAATTTTTGTATTGTATTATTCATTTGGACTATGTTTATGTCATTTAAATTTTTGTATTGTTTTTAGAGAGTTTCTCTAGTAGGATTAGAAAAGGTGAACTATCAATAATTTTTTACTTTTTCAGTCGTCAGATATGCATAAGAAACTGTCTATTCTGCATATTTTTTTAATCTGATATGATCTTAAGTAGATTTAATAGTAAGAAACTAATCCTACTGATAGAGAGACCTATTAAAAAAAATCCCTTATTTTTATTATACAAATTTAGTGGAAAACGCTTGTTATTAATTGTTCCCTATTTGGGTATGAAAAAGAAAACCCTTAACAGATTTTGTTTTTGTACCTTTTGATTGATCACTCATCAAATTCAGTTTTGCGTATGCTTATAAGTGATTTTGATCAAATTTAATGTTCATAAACCTTTACTATTCATGGAGATATCTTTATGAATATATATCTTATCATGGACAATTTCAGCTTTTCAATAGTGAAAGAAAAAATAGGGACAAATAAAAATATAGAAAATGAGACAAATACTTTTTAGAAGGTATAGGTATTGAATATTTACCCTTTACACTTGATTAATAACTTTAGTCAAACAATTATATTAGTCAAAAGAGTATTAATCAAGAATAAAAGATAAAAATCTTAGAACAATGCAATCAAAAAATGAGTTCACTAATGTTTTCATGAAAATATCAACTTCTTATGAGTACTGCTTGAGGATGCTAGGGCATGTGGGCTGTTCCCAATCAATATTCGATTAACTTTTCTTTTTCTACACCCGAAAACGAGAAAGAAAAAACAAATCTTCTGAAGTATGGAGACTAAATTGATAAAGAAATGTGGAGTTGAGATTTCCAATTCTATTTTCATAATGCTAAATTGACTACTTTAGCTAGGGAGCATTTAGTATGATCATGTGGTAGTGCTAAGAGAGAAATGGTATCCCACGCCATTATCAGGTTTCAGATATTCTTGGTGGTTTTCATTTTTCAGGCAAAAACAGTGTATATAATTGAATTGTAAATCTTATATAATATATTTTAAAGCATATATTCATCAACTGCTTTGCCATCTCATGAACTTGCATTTGATCCCCCACTATCATCAAAGTGGAAGAATTGATTCAATCAAAAATAACAATCGAAAAATTTATATTATTATAGTACTGACTAGATTCTAATTATAATATATTCAATAATTGAGATCCTATAACACGTTCAGCAAAAAAAAAAAAAAAAAAAAAAAAAAAAAAAAAAAAAAAAAAAAAAAAAAAAAAAAAAAAAAAAAGGGGTTTTTAAAAAATTTGAGACCATAAAACACGTTCAAAAAAAAAAAAAAAAAAAAAAAAAAAGAAAGAAAGAAAGAAAGAAAGACAAACAAAAACAGAGAGTTCTTAATACATTATTTTCTTTTCAGTTAACCTGGCAAAATTCGTTTTACCCATCCGAATATATTATGAGCTCCCAATTATAATTTTCCTTTAAGATGAATTATTACCCAATTTATAATTTTTCTAAGGACTGTTTAGTACTTACCTTTTAACGTCAACATATTTGTATTCCACGTAGAAATAGACCATTATTTGATTAAAAGAAAAAAGGCATTTATTTGAGTTCAGGATATTGAGGCCATGAAAGTTTTATACCTCCCATCCGTCTGATCTGCCAAAAAACAATTACTGAGCCAAATAGTCAGAAAATCTCCAAATATTATATCTATTCTATTGTAGAAAAGAAAGTAAAAGGAAAATGCTCACTATAATTAGTCTCTTTTTTTTTTTTATAAAAAGTTTTTCAAAGTGTTTGGAGAGAGAAACTCTGCAGAGATGGTGCATTCTGGGATTGTGGTCCAGCTTTTTAGGCAGGCTGTCGGCCTCCAAATTTCTTTTTGGAAGATCGTAAAGGTCACCGGCTTTGAGTTTATGTCGACGGAAGTGTGGATAATCATCAAAATAGAACCGTTTAAGGGGAAGAAGTCATTGTTCTTATACCGTACATCTAGGACGCGTTCGCTGTGAGATTCTGTTAAAACTCCAGGAACTAGGTTGAGGAAAGGAGGCGAGGAAGGTGGATAGTCACATGTGGCGGTTAACGCCATCGGCGACATTGCATGAGATCAATGTGCCCCCATATTTCTGACGCTTTCATCGCCATTTTAGGTGCCTTTTCTAGCGCCACTCCTATTATGCTTCATATTTCTGACGTTGAGGGGCTTGATCTTGTTGGATTGTTCTTTTGGGATATTTGTAAAGTTTTTCAATTTTTTTTTGTTTTTTCTTTATTTTAATATTGTAATAACAGTGATCGTTTTCCTATTTATCGATGTTTTGTCTTAAAGTTTTCCCACCGTTTTTAGTTTCTGTTGTGTGACTTAGGTCTATTTTGGGACTAGGATGTGACTCATTTTGAGTCTTTTCTGTGTGGCCGAATCATTGTGCCACTTATTAAAGGAATCCTCTTCGTTATTGAGTTAAGGGTATATTTGTATTGTCTAATCATGTGAGTGACACTCATTTTTATAGTTTTAAAGTTGTCACGTAGTGCTCTTTAATGAATTATCATTGCTGACAAGAGAAAAAAATGTCTCTTTTCACTAAAGGATTCTATTTTGGTGAAAATGATCAATAGGCACAAAATATAGAAACTTAACCCTTTTCACCCAGCAATATTGTTTAATACTGCATGTGGTTATTGGTGTCCAAACTTGAATAACATAAAACTCTGCTGCTATGTTGTAATAACAATTCTCATACGAAAAGAAACTAATAATTATTATTATAAGAACACGGAAGTTGAGTTTATTTTGAAGACATCAGTTTTGTTTGGTCAAAAAAAGAAATATTTTTAGTAGAGTATGAAGAAATAACTCATTAGTATAACAAAATTTTACTATCAAATCTTAAGTACGTTTCACTAAATTGTCATATTTTATGTAATCTATATGATTCTGATTTTATTTGACTTAAGATTAAAAAAAAATATAAAAAGTACTCTATTTTTTTTTTTTTTTTGCTAATCATAAAAGTACTCTAATTATTGGGAAAAATAATTTTTCTTTTTTTGTGCTGGCAATAAAAGTAGTGACCGAGCTAGCTGGTCAGATTTGGTGCCTCACTTTCTTTGAAAAAAGGCAAGGCTTTAATGTACCATTTCAAAATTATTTGAAGTGCTCGTACAATCCAGATTCTTTGACTCGGATCAGTGATGAACATTCTCGAAGTAGACCGGAAACTTTTCAATAATAAATTATAGGACTCCCATGATTAGCAAAAAAATTATAGGACTCCCATACTGTAAAACGCTACATATTTTTATAGATTCTTTCACTTTTTCTATGGTTACTCTGGCTAGGATCTGGTGCAGGATCATGTACAATATAAAAGGTTCTTATCCACTCACGTTACCCTGGTCCACACTATTTCTGTTCTTTCTTTCTTTGACAATTATTTGAATTTTCTTATTAATATTTTTTTGTTTGCTTTTGCTATATTGTTATACTGTAAATCATATTTAAACAAGTGATAATTGATTTGGAAACACCAATTTTGTCAGGAGAGTCAAACTTGAAGGAACATGACATATTGGTCTACGTGTTTCTTTTTTTTTAATTTTGATAATAATAATTAAGAAATGAAAAATGAAACATGCACATGAGTGACATATTTGTATGATGCATATATATTGGGCAATTTCTTTTCCAAGAGATTAAAACAAAAGCCTACTAGTGTAGCAGACAAAATTTTAATTGGAAGGATTCGGAAAAATAAGTATATTGTTGCATATATTGTATGATGCACATATATTGTGGCATGTTTGTATGATGCATATATATTGTGACATATTTGTATGATGCATATGTATTGGACAATTTCTTTTCCAAGAAATTAAAACAAAAGCCTACTAGTGAAGCAGACAAAATTTTAATTGGAAGGATTCGGAAAAATAAGTATAGAACTATGAAAAATATAGTAAATAATACATTTCCGAAGTATTAAAGGGGGGGAAAAAAAGAAATGGTATTTTATTTTTGTATGTAATACATCTTAGGACGCAATGTGAAATTAACAATTAAAATTTCCCCAAAAACATCAGATACAATGATTTTTTGCTTTAGTAAAAAAAAAAAAATAAAAGGTTTAGAGAGAGTGAGTGTGATTTGTATTTATTTAATGCCAATAAAGAAATTATGACAAAACCTAGCTTTAAAACTCATTGATAAGAAGTCCTTTTTTCTTGTACTTAAAAAGTTAAAATAACATATTTTTATTTATTGTTGTTGTGTTTTGATGAGTTGATTCATACGCAGTTAACTGTTAAGTTATATTTTAATACCCCAAGTTGAATCAATCTCACTCGAATTGCTTTGTCTAAAGTAATGTAGGGTGTTCATAAATATTAAGTCCCTTTCAGCATCTAGTTTACAATTTTGTTTTTGTTAGTTATCTTTATTTATTTATTTATATTTTCTCCTACTTTGGTGGTTGTGTCTAGCGAAAAAGATTGAGATTTTATTTTAGAAATCTTCATTGTGATTATTGTTCCCAAAGTCGTATTATAAAACCATAAGTTTCAACGATTAGAACAAAAAAATATTAGTATTTTATAAAAGATTGAGATTTTATTTTATGTATTGCACGAATTGATTGAAAAATATAAAGAAAATTAATACCCTCGTTTATTTACTGAAGAAAAGAGAAAATATCTTAATCTTAATACTCCAAGTTAATTAATTACATTATACTTTCCTTATTCCATTAAATAATTTTATTTTTGTATTTTCCTTTTGCTGTTCTGGGCAGTTTGAGTCCCAAAAGTTAATAATAATAATTAAAGAAAATTCTACGGAAACTTGAGCCCCGTTTAGTTCGCTGATTCGAGTTTAGAATTCGAGTTGAGATGTAATTTTATGTGAGAGCTTTTTACTGTAGCAAAAAAGTTAGATGTGATTGTTTGTGAGAGCTTTTTACTGTAAAAAACCTTAAATTCTAAACTCGAATCAGCGAAGTGAACGAGCCATTAGTTTGCATTAGCCAAGTCGTATGATCCGATCCGATGGTAGTAGGGTGGATTGACAGTGGGACCCGCTACTTTCTTGTTAATAAAATAGGATAAACACACCTGATTATTACTTGGAACATCTGGATAAAAAAATATTCGTTTTTCACGCCTTCCTTCTCAAACCTGGTTTGCATATACCATGGAATCACATGACAAAATCATTTCGATGTAGGCAGGAAAAAATAAAAAAAATAAAAAACTATCGATGAATCATTTTCAGAAAATGATCTGAATCATGTAAATAAAAGATGCATTTCAACTTTCAATCTAGACTGGCTTTTCAATGATTTCAACTAATCCACAATTATAACTTGGACAAAGTCTAGGTTTGAATTTGATTTGATTTGATTTTTTCTTTTTTGGAGATTAACGACAGACGTGAGGAAGGAAAAAAAACGAGGAGAAGCTCAAGTGTGCTAAGGTGTAGTGTATTCTATAGACCTATCTTGTTTTGAACTATTCAATTAAAATTGGACGGTCTAAATCACGGGTATTATTGATATGAAAAAGCAACGTGAGGTATGGTAGTCTCTCCCTAATAATAATAGCGGTATCCTATAATTTGCAGTTTTCAATTATGAGTAAATACTCAATTTACCTTATTTACCTTTTAGAAGAGTAGGGGTCTTTATCTTTATTTTTAATTAATATAGTGTTTGATTAAAAAAAATATTAATTAATAATAAAGATAAAAATTAAAAATTATGTAATTTAAAAAAATATTTTGTCTCTTTTTTTTTTTCATTACATTTATAGATATTCCCCCAACGTGTACACTCAGCCATATATACTTCAACCTTTTTCTTGTCTGAGCCTATATACCAATAAAGAGACAGAGCCAGTGTGGACTTTGTTTTTGTTATTATTATTATTAATATTATTATTATTATTATTATTATGACTCGAGTTTTATTTTTGTTAGGAAGAGTTTCATGTTCCTTTCAATTTGAGTTGTAAAGTGAATATTATATGAGAGAAAAATATTATAGTAAAAAAATTAAATGTGAATTTTTTTGAGATAAAATATTATAGCAAAAGATTTGAGTTGTGAAAAGAATATGACTGTTATAGAATATTTCTCTAGTGATAATATTTACTAATTTGGTATCTTAAATTTTTGAAAACAAATAATTTACTAATTTGAATAGATTAGGGTCAAAATTAGGGCGACCAAAATATGAGTCAATTATAGAGGTTATAGTTGTGACTTAGGGGGTTAATGAGTGGAGTTTTTGGATGCTTTTTTGTACACATTTATTTAGTTTAGTGTACGTAAGATGACTTCTACTTACCAAATTATTTGTTCCTTTATTTATGAAAAGGAAGGCTTCATGCTAAAAAGCATCAACCAAAAAATAGAGAGATAGAGAGATAATAATATTAAAATAACAGATTAAAATAAAATGGTGAATGTGAAAAGAATAAGGTGGCTAATGATCAATAATATTATAAAAATAGTGATGAGTAATTTTAGAATAATAAAAGTGTATTGGTGTGTAATTAGAAGGGGTGTAGAAATTAAAAAAAAATGGCGTGAATAAAACCACTTTTATAACATCATATTAGCGAGAGAGAGAGAGAGAGTGTGTGTGTGTAAAGAAGGGGATAAAGTGGGTTGGGTAAATTTCAATTTTCATTTAGTCACGTAAATTGAAAATAGTTCAAATCACATGATTTGAATCCATGAACTAAACGGACCCTTAGTCACTAAATTTATCTTTTGCCCACTAAAATGTGGTTGTTGATAAGTTTAGTTCCAAAAAGAATATACCTCTTGAAAAAATAATTCCACGGCTAAGATTTAATAGTTGAAAGATAAATTTAGCGACTAATTAGTTACAGTCATTCAAAATTAGTCACCAAAAGTGTAATTTCTTGTTACGTGCCCACTCACAATTCTGTAAATTGGTACAACAACTGGACTTGGCAATAATTATATACCAATAACAACGCCAAGTTCACACTTTTTCATAATTTTATATGAGAAAGTTCTCAATATTAGATTAATACCCCACGAATCAACAAAGGGGTTCTACTTTTAATCTCCTCCAAACTCACTAATCATTCTGATTTAAGAAGGAACAAATGCCTTTTTGTCATTTTGGAAAAAGGAATAGAAAGAACACCCACAATAAGAAATTTAAAGCAAAATGATTGCCTTCTGAAGATGATCTGGTCGAGGAATCTGAGATACCCCTCGTGGCAGCATTAAAAATAAATAAAAATAAACTATGGACGCGCGTGTGGTCACGGACCTGTGTTATGTAGTGTGGGGGATACTCCATAGTAGTCCACACCAAAGATGGATTAATTATGATGACGAAAAAATGAGTAGTGGACCTCTATATTATTCCTTTTTCTGATTGCACCTTGTTTTTCACATGACAATTTCACCCCCATATATCTTTTTCTCTAAACCATCACACACATAAATTCACACACGCAAACACTGCTTCCTCTGCCTCTCACATTTTTTGCTTCCATTTTCTAGGAAAACACAAAACTTGGGAGTTTCTCTGCCTCTCCTTGTCTTCTCACCCCTTTGTAAGGTAAGGGCGCATAGCACTTCTCTTACTCTCTGTCCAAGTGTACTGTTTGGATAGGTAGAAAAAGAGTGAGAAAATTATTCAGTTTGTTTTTCCTTTTTCTTGGATAAGAAAATGGAGGGGGGAGTTCATCCGGGCACAGATGTTTCAGCTTTCAGAGACTGCTTCTCCTTGGCATGGAAAAATCCTTATGTTCTTCGTCTTGCTTTCTCTGCTGGCATTGGTGGCCTTCTTTTTGGCTATGACACAGGTATATTTTTGTAAATTCCTCACAATTTATACTCTGTATCTCTTTGTATACCTATATATTTATGTATATATATATATGTATAGATGTTGAAATAATTATGAATCATTCTGTTGATGATAATGAGCAGGAGTGATATCTGGAGCTCTTCTTTACATTAGAGATGACTTCAAGTCTGTGGATAGAAAAACCGTCTTGCAGGTGATTTTTCTGAAAATATATATACACACATATTTTATTATATACATATATGTATATATACATGACATATACGTACGTATTTAAATGGAATTTAACAAATAATATTACATTAACAAACTGTGTTTATTGCCATATAAGTGCCTATAATACTTCTTTTCTTCTTATCGTTGGTTAATTTTCTTCCATATTTAATATTCTTCCCCATATTTTCTTCCTTGGAAATTTCACAATTTTGGGCACCATTTGACGATAATGCCCTTTAAACAGGAAACCAAATTAAGTACTTTTTCTTTTGACCCTATCTTGAAATTGATTGAACCTTTTTTTGGTGGATAGAATTGATTGAACCTGAACTTTTAACTCATTTTGCTCATGTCTCGTTACGGTGTTTTTAATAATTCTCTTTTTAGGACTTTTTTTTAATAATTCTCTTTTTAGGACTTTTTTTTAATAATTCGTGTGCAGTTAAAGTTGACAGAGATGGCTTTAACCAACCTCAAAAGTGGCTCAATCTCTTTTTTTTTTTTCTTATATAGAAAAGGATTCATATAAATGCCACAATTTTTTTTGTCTCGATTTGGTTCATTTTTACCATTTAGCCTTTAATTTGGGGATTTTTTGTTAAATTTGTAAATATTTAGTTTATAGATTTAAAACTATAATTTAAAATTATTCTCAATTTACGCATATTTTTTATGAGAAAAAATATTATAACGAATTACGAACTATAATTTAAATCATGACATAAATCTTCATTATTTAAAATGTTGACTCTAACTTTGTCAAGTCTTGAATATTTAAATATAATAGATTAAAAAATATTAAATTGTTTCATCGAGTAGCGCATCATTTTTTGTGATGCTCTTATCTATTTCGGCCGGTTTATCTCTTGGATCCAGTTCTCCGAAGGAAAAAAAAAATTTATTTTGCGTAAATTGGGATAGTCTCCAAGCAAAAATAATAAAATACACAAATATGTCCAAACATGGGTGTGATTTTCCGTGTGGGGGAATTGGGAATCCAGTTCCCAGCCATTCAGTAAACGACAATAGTAGCTCTAGAACTGGGCCGAGGATCGCTTCAAGCGATTCGATTATCTCAGCCCAATAATTACAAAAGAAAAAAAGAGAGAAAAGTTTATGACTTTGTGCTGTCTTATTAAAATTATTTAGAGAAAATTCCTACTCTTAACGGTGTTTAAATTTTGATTTTCATCTCTTACTTTGAATTAATATCTTTTCAATAAATAATTATATTAGTCAAAATGATATTAATTATGAATAAATGATAAAAATTTAGACTTATGTATTTTTAGGTGGTTTTTATCTATTTTTCCATATTATTTATAAAGTTCTAAATAATTATATCGTTCTAAATATTTGAATGTCATTTGTGGTTTTTTGTTTCTTTTTACTAATTGAATGATTATTATTTATTTTTAAATAGAGTGTTATAAATAATTTTTTTTTATCATCTTTAGTAGTATTTTTTTATTTTTTCCAAAAAAATGAGAAAAAACAAATTTAGTATATAAGTTTTCTTTAGTAGGACCTTCCTAACAGTAAATTTGGTTTATGACAATTTAGTCAAAATCTCATCATACCGAAAAAAATATACAAGAGAGAGTTTCTAAATTACATTTTTCTTAGCAAACAAATTATTTAATTAATATTAGTAATATTTCATCAAGAATTGTTCGATTCTGCTAATTCCGCTATTGCTATTCACCACTTTAAAACTATCTAATTGGTGTTTTTTTTTTCTTTGCTTTTTTTTTTTGTTTAGAATGATCTGATTGATCTAATACGTACACGTTTATTTAAAGCACATGTTTACTTTTCTTTATGTATTTAATTTAACTGAACCATAGTATATGACCAAGATTAAAACTCATCACGTTTTTCTAGATTTGATCAGTATTGTTGCAATGTTTTCACAGCTTAAACTGTTTTTGATTCAAAGTCTCCGCATCCCATTGTTACTCGCTTTACTTTTATCAGCAAAACCATATACATATACATGTATATACACACACATATATATAGATATAACACGGCAAAAAAAAAAAAACTCTACTAATAAGTGACAATTTTTAATGTGTTTTTATTAAGTTCGGTTAAATTGTCACTTTATTGTTTTTGAAAATTGTTACTTTATTTATTATGATTTTACTTTTATTTAATTTGATAGTTAAAAGATGTATCACATTTTCACACTAATAACAATCTAAACATTGAACATGAAACTTGATCACATTCCAAAAACAGGAGAGCATAGTGAGCATGGCTGTGGCAGGTGCCATAATAGGAGCAGCCATTGGGGGATGGTTGAACGATCGGTACGGTAGGAGAAGCTCAATCCTCATAGCCGATTTCCTCTTCTTCATTGGAGCAGTGGTCATGGCATCAGCCCCGGGACCTACCCTTCTAATCATCGGTCGGGTTTTTGTTGGGCTTGGGGTCGGAATGGCGTCCATGACATCTCCTCTCTACATCTCTGAGGCCTCTCCTGCAAAGATTAGAGGTGCCCTTGTTAGCACCAATGGCTTCCTCATAACTGGAGGACAGTTTCTGTCTTACCTTATTAATTTGGCATTCACTAAGGTAAGCTATAAATACAGCAAATACTTTTTTTTTTTTTTTGTGTATTCCAAGGCTTTTGCCATAGTTTTTTTTTTTTTTTATTTGCATGAAATTAGACTTTAAGCTTATATTTTAGAAATTGAATGGAATATGTTCTGTTTAGGCCCCTGGGACTTGGAGATGGATGCTTGGAGTTGCAGGGCTTCCTGCTCTGGTGCAATTTATCTTGATGATGCTTCTTCCTGAATCACCTCGATGGCTTTTCCGCAAGGTTAGTTTTAATTTCTCAAAACATTTTCACTCCTGAAAAGTTGCACCAATTTGTACTGAAATATTTTGTCGTCGGCAAGTTGCGTCCTATGTGTTTAATTTTAGCATTTAGAACAATAAATTTGAATGTTGTCAAATCAGTTCAATTGATAATGAATGTCAATTAATTAACGGAATTTAAGATTCTAATACGTTTAGTTCATAGATTCAGAACCATGATTCAGAATTATTATCAATTTACGCGTATTTTTTGTAAGAGAAAACACTGTAACGAGTCATGAACTATGATTCGAACCATGACATGAATTCTCAATCAACAAAAAGTTTCAGGTGCATTTGTACAAATTTCTATTTTGTGGGGCATTTATGTATATTAATTGATGTCCACCAGCTAGATTGCCCACAATTTCAATGAATTAACAAATTTGGGTCCTATTTGTAAAAATTGATAGTTTGAAGTCCAAATACGGTAAATCCAAAGTACACTAATTTTTAGGTGTATTTAAAAAAAAAATTCAAAAACATATCCTAATAGTTTTCAAAACTTCAAATTTTACCCCCTTTGCAATCACCTTAATTCCTCTGCTCATATCCTGCAACAGGGAAGAGAAGAAGAAGCAAAAGCCATTCTCCGCAAGATCTACCCAGCGGACGAGGTGGAATCGGAGATCGTAGCCCTAAAGGAATCCGTCGAAACGGAGCTCGAACAGAAAGGCTCGAGCACAGACAAGATCAGCATCACCAAACTCCTCAAAACCAAAACAGTCAGAAGAGGACTAATAGCCGGGGTTGGCCTCCAGGTGTTCCAGCAGTTCGTCGGTATAAACACCGTCATGTACTACAGCCCCACCATCGTCCAGCTCGCGGGCTTCGCCTCGAACCAGACGGCGCTCCTCCTCTCCCTCGTCACCTCGGGGCTCAACGCCTTGGGCTCCATTGTCAGCATTTACTTTATTGACAGGAGTGGAAGGAAGAAGCTGTTGCTGATCAGCTTGTTCGGAGTTGTGATCTCTCTCGGACTTTTGTCGGCGGTTTTCCACGAAACGACGTCGCATTCGCCGATGGTCAGTCTGCAAGAGACGTCTCGATTCTCCAATGGTACTTATATTTGCCCGGACTACGGCGGCGCTGGAAATGGTGGGGGTTGGGATTGCATGAAGTGTTTGAAGGCCTCTTCTCCTGATTGTGGATTTTGTGCTTCTGCTACTGATAAGGTACGTAACATTCAATTACATTTTTCTTCTTATTCGTTTTGGTTTGATCTCTTGCACAAGCGTTCACTAAGGGTATGTACCGTAAGGAGGAAGGAAATGGGAAAGAAAGAAAGGTTAGAGTTATTATTAGAGTTATTATTATGAGTTGTATTTTGTTTAAGTTGATCTATTCTGCTAAAACAACAGTTATAATTCTTTCACTCCTCTTACTCTTTTCACTTTTCTCCTCTGTTGAATAAGCTCCATGTATATCTAAATATTGGCCTACTTTAAATTTTTTATAGAATTAGTAACTAAAATTCGGCGTAGTTATAGGTATAATCTAAAATTAAATTTACACCTGACTTTCCTTTCAAGTGTAGAGTACAAATCTCTCAATTTTTAATTTCTTTTGAAAAAAAAAAAAAAAAGAGAGAGAGAGAAAAGAACAGGCACTTATAAGTTTTTTTTTTTTTTTTTTGCAAAAAGTTAATATTTTAGTTATTCTCTTTGACTTTGGTTTGTGTACACTTGAGAGAGAGTGCTACAACTAAAGTTGTAATTACTATTTTGTTGCATCTTTTTATTATTATTATTATTATTCGTAACAAGTTATATTTTAGTTTCATGATGTGTCATGAAATGAAATTATTGTATTTTTCCGCAATGCGTACTATTTTCTATCTCAAAATCCTCAATATAATTACCATTTGATTTCAGCTACTCCCCGGGGCATGCTTGATCTCAAACGACACCGTTAAGGACAAGTGCCAAGATCAAAGCAGATTATGGTACACAAGGGGATGTCCAAGCAAATATGGATGGCTTGCCCTAATAGGTCTTGCTTTGTACATCATATTCTTCTCTCCCGGAATGGGGACAGTTCCTTGGATTGTCAATTCCGAAATCTACCCTCTAAGATTCCGTGGGCTTTGTGGGGGAATAGCAGCCACAGCGAATTGGATCTCAAATCTCATTGTGGCCCAATCTTTTCTGTCCCTAACCGAGGCCATTGGGACTTCTTGGACCTTCCTCATATTTGGGCTTTTCTCTGTTGTGGCCCTAATCTTTGTTGTCGTTTGTGTTCCCGAGACAAAGGGACTTCCCATTGAGGAAGTTGAGAAGATGTTGGAGACTAGGGGTTTGCACTTCAGGTTTTGGGAGAAGAATAGGAGCTCCTCTACCTCACAAGGGAAGGAACAATCTGCCTAAAAAATAGTACTACTAACGGAGTGTTTCATAGGGGCAATTTGGGAATTTGGTCAACTTGGATTTGGAGTTCTTGAGTAAGATATATAGTGAGAAATTGTACTAGTCCTTTTTTTTTTCTTTCTTTTTTTAAATCTTTTCTGGAAGGAAAGTAGTGAATTCTCTAGATGGAGACTAGAGGTTAAGAAATTGGGATTGGAGGGAAAATAGTCTATTCAATTTTCCCTATGTTTATAGGATATAAAATTGGACTGATGAGTAATGTCATTTGCAATAATTAGTCTTTTAATCGTCCTTTTTAACACTTTTGGTCTCTGAAACTAAAAATTAACGAACGATTTTTGAAATTTAATAAAAATATTTTGTGTCCTCACATGATAACTTTAAATTTTACAAAAATAGTTACATTATCTGTCAAATTTTCTATTTATTATTATTAAAAATTTGAAAACGTTAAATTTTAAAAATTGTTAGTCATTTTAGTGTCAATGACTAAAACTATCAAAAAATAAAAGTTTAAGGACTAATAGGCCAAAATAAAAAATTCAAAGATCAAAATTTTACTATACCCAAAGTTACCGATTACCCTAAAATTAATATATATATATATATATAGGTAATAAAACTGTCAATTGAAATACTTCACTAATAGCATTTATTCACAACTTTGGATGCTGCCTATATAATATACTTTTTTTTCTTCTTGTAATTTTATGCGTGGTCTTTCTTTCTTTCCTTTTTTTTTTTTCTGAATAATTTTTCTGCTGAATTTAGGTATAGTGGTTTGGTAATAAGTAAAAGTTGTTTAAATTTCAACATGCATATACAGCACAATGTGGTCCCTTTTCTGTATGTTTTTGGGCTACATTTAGGCTCCTCGTAAGGCCATTTTGGGCTCCACACTTTTAATGTCTGTTGACTTTTCACATTCTTTTTTGGGAAAACATGTGTTGGTAAGGCAGGTATGTACATCCGGATTAATAACCTGCCACAATTAAATTCACCTATATATATAAGAATCAAGCCACAGAAAATTTCGGCTACATATTAGAATCAATTATTATCGCATGGACCCATTTTTGGGCATGATATCTGTTATACCATGATTTTTCTTACCGGCTCGAGTACCTCACCTCACCAGCTCACGGACTTGGCTAACTCATTGACCTTGATGAGCTCACAACTTGGTGAACTTGCCCTCACATGCAAGTTGGACCTTTCCCCACTCGTGGGAGACTAAGTCCATGTCCCTATTCAACTTGCAAGTAAGTCAATGCCTCACCTCAATATACGTGTAAGGTCATATCCTTCCTCATGACCTCACGAGTTATCAACCATCTATCCCACGACGTCTGAATACCTCAAAATAACTGTTTAAGCAACCGCCCACACTCTCAAGCTCTCACGTGCAAGACCCAAGGTCTCGAATAACTACTCACGTTTCGAGTAACCAAGTGCGAGACCGCAATCTTAAGATGAGGAGAGGAGCACGGAATAAGGGGGAGGGTAGGAGAGGCATGAGATGAAGGGGGGTTCGAGACTCAAACATTTTTTCTCACTTACATTCAATGTTGAGAGAGCATGTATAGAGAGTTGGAGTGTGTAAGCCTAGAAATTTAATGAAAAAACTCAGCAATCATAGTGAATGTAGACTCGATTAAGTCGTACCACTTTAAATCTTTATGTTTTATTTTCGCTTTATCTTTATTTCACTTGATGTTTGATCTTTTTGAATTGAATCTCAACCTAGAAATCCGATTCCTTTGAGGTTGGTTGATTTTCACTTTCAACAATACCTTTATTAATTTACCTAACAAAAAAAGAGATCTTCTTATAAATTTTAAATGTCTAAAACAGCGTTGAAGTATTGAAGTGTTGAAATGTGATAAGCTACTGATCCAGAGTACAAATTTTCCACTAAAATTTTTCAAGCAACAAAAAAAAAAACCCCACTAAAATTCAATTACTTGTCAACCTTAAACTTGACCAAGTGACGATCAATATGTTGAATTTTGGTTGGCCCCATGATTGTGTTCCATAGCAAAATAAGAAACACCAAAAAAAAAAAAAGGGGGGGGTTAATAGCACAACCGTGTTTGAACACTAAAATTGAGAAGCAAATATTCATTTACACGTGCACTTTATAAAATAAATAAATAAAAAAGCACCATCCAGCATGTTTTAAGTTCTAACATCCTTGTAAATTACCTTGCAAGGGCGGAACCATCAAATATTTTCATTAGAAGCACAATATGAAACATGAAAGCATAAAAAAAAATAATAAAAATTATACAATATTTCATTTGAAAACTTCTCGAAAGTAGGGGCACAATTAGAAATTTTTCCTTTTTTTTTTTACTAAGTGGGAGCGCATTTATGGTGTTAATTAATACATTTGGAGCATAAATACAATTTTATAAATATTTAATTGTAGTGAAAAACAATTAAAATCTTAGTGAGGGCAT
The DNA here is from genome assembly GCF_000414095.1 of Morus notabilis. Lineage (NCBI taxonomy): Eukaryota > Viridiplantae > Streptophyta > Magnoliopsida > Rosales > Moraceae > Morus > Morus notabilis. Next base: position 49,829 of record NW_010356836.1, on the reverse strand, counting down.
GTGTCTCCACTGAGTTGAAGATGTCTTGGTCACTAATTAAGTTTCAGTTTTGACTGATTAGATTTGGTGCATAACTGTTATGATAGAAAAATTTAGAAGATTAAACGCGCCTCCTCTTCAGCTTACTAGTAGCTATTGTGGTACTATCCTCTTCTTGGCGCGGTCAAAGTTAATTTTGATGCAGCTTTTTCTAAAACTAACTCTGCCCTAGTTGTTGTTGCTAGAAACAACTTAGGCGAGTTGGTTTATGAGCTTTTGAGGTTGGCAAAGGAAGGCTAGGAAGAGAGATCTTAGTGAACTATTCAAAATCCAACTCTTTACATATTTTCCAAAAGATAAAATCAGAACAAACTGCACTTGGAAAAGCCAAGGCTTTTGGTATGCATAATGCACATATATATTCTCATATATACTTGAGGCATAAAAATATTCCGGAGAACTTCCTTTAAAGGAATGTTATCCCCATCACGCTTTCTATTTTATGCGTTCCTTTTAATGGGTGAACAATGATTTTACGCTTGTGTGTTATTTTGACTTCCTAATCATAATATTGAAAGCACAATGTGGCCCTTCTTTTCACAACACACAAAGTAGGAAAAAGACGTTGAATCAACTTGTTGGCATTTCTAGCTATTGTTCCTTGTAACTGTCATCAGATTGATAAAATAGTGATAAAGATCACACCAATATTGTTTGCGTGTAAGACAATTAAAACTATCACATTCACTTAAGCCGTCTTACGTTTCATATTAATATCTATGTTTATACCTTTATCATACATATATACTATATAGCGTGTAGATGATACTCGTGATAATAAAGTGAGAAAAATACTACTATTCAGTGACAATTGTATGATTAGTAATTTCACCAAATTAATAATATATGTTACTTGGAAAATTTTATCATGTTCCAAGTTATCCTAGACATGAGGTCTCAATCTATGTATTTGTTGTGTTTAAGGCCATCTGTAACATAAATGTGCTATATATATTTATCACACAAACGGCAAAAACAAAATTAAAAATTGGTTGTTTTGTTTTGTACTCTAATGTATAATGTTATTTTATATGCTATATTTATTTTTTTTGTTATAAATTTGTAGATGTAACATTATTCATGGTATTATATTAGAGAATGTTTTTCTTACCCCAAGTGTTAAATACTTTTGAAATTGACCATAAAATTCGACAATGCGTTGGAGATGCTGTAAGGCGACTCTGAATACATAGCTTTGTTCATGACTTAATGACAACTAGCACATGAGATCCATGCTATATTAGACTGTAAAGCGACGTTAAAAAAATAAGTAAGAGTAATTAGTTCCAATTAACATTGCGAATTAAGTATCAGCCACCCTAGATCTGCTAGAAATGGAACTATGGGCTAATTAACATTGCGAATTAAGTATCAGCCACCCTAGATCTGCTAGAAATGGAACTATGGGCTGCCCATGGGCCAGACCAGGCTCATCTTGATATAGTGTTGGGCCGGCACGGCAAGGTAAGGCACACTTTTTAAGGCACGGCCTAACTTATCAATATTAGTGGACTAGGCTTGGTCGACTTACCTCAGATCATGAGCCGGCACGGCATGACCTGTGAAAATTTATGAATCAATTCAGGCTGGCCCATTTAAGCTCACAATGGGTTGGGCCATCCAAGGCCCATTTTAGCCTAACTTTTTATATATAATGCAAAAGATTTTTTTTTTATATAAAATATTAACTATATGCCTCGGTTATATATGTATACATCTATATATATAGTCAGTCATGTTTACATGTGATCGTAGATATTTGTGATACTGCTACTAGTTGTACATTGTAGTTATAAACAATAATTACTTTTATGTTTTTTTTATGTGTTTTTATTTGTTTAATTTTTATTTAATAATTTTGTAAACATCTTACGTGCAATTATTGTGAATGTACTCTTTTATTTTTATCAAGTTTTGTTCTTTTGGGTTCTTCTTAAAAAGGTTTTTAATAAGACATACATAAATAAAATATTTCTTTTTATTTTTTCATTGACTATTTAGATTTTTATATTTGTTAACTTGTTTAGAAGATCAAAAACAAATATTTTAAAAAAAATAACAAACAAATGACAAAATGCATGTCAAGATGGGCTCCCATCCAAACCCATAATGGGGCAAGATGGGCCAACCCATCTTGACTCATATATGGGCTATTGTGGACCAGCCCGGTAACGGCTCATGACACGGCGCGACCTGACCCAGCATGGTCCACAGAAAATTAGCTCGTGAGATAGACTGGGTTGAGAGTTGGTCTTTCATGGGCCGGCCCGGCACAGCTCACTAGGCTCAGCCCATTGCCTGTGTGGGCCTTCTTGCATCTCCAAGATCTGCCAAACTAGAAAGGTCTTGCTCAAGATTGTGTGCATTTTTCCAATTGTCAATTTCTTTCTGAAATTGGAAACTCCTGTAGAAGTCCATATTGCATTTGCATGTTGAGTGATCATTTTCTTAAAAGAGATGTGTGAAAACAATTATGCCATCAACCGACCTAACTTCTTTCACACTATAGACATAGGAGAGTAGGTTACTCAATTGAATAACGCGCATTTTCTCAGTCAATGGCGGAGTAGCACTTTTGAGTTTAGTACTAGTAATATTGGTTCCTCACTAGACAAAGTTATTATGGGTTGTTCTTGCATTGTCACGTTTGAAAGGCTTTTCTTAACCTCTCAATTGATCTTCTCTCATAAAGATATCTAGAACAATGTTAGGCACCGGCGGCATAGAAAGTGAGTGTGACGGCATAAATTTCACAGATAAAATTCATTTTCTATTTAGTAATGGTGATCAACACCGACAGTGCTCTCAAACATTTTTTATATAAAAGAAATTTTGTTGCATTACTTTGAACCCTTTTTAATACTACCAATAAAATGCAATTTTAAATTATCATATCACAATGGAATTATATCAAATTAATAAAAAAAAAAATATAATCATTTAACAGAATTTATAATAAAAAAGAAAAGGCGGGTAAATCTGTATATTATTAGTAACAATAGAATTCTCTCACTTTTGACATTGAATGAAATTATGGTCTTCACTCCACCGATGTCTAATCATCAATGATAGTGCCAAAAACATGATGTCGTCCTTGCACAAATAAAGTTTTTACCATCTTATTATTATATTTCTTCCATTTCTACAAAACAGCTTAAAGAGTCAACGTACGTTTGACTCCCATTGGATATGTTAGATTCACTATAACTAAGTGCCAGCTGCTTTTTGCAGCTTCTCTAGCGATTGAGCGCACTCGTTCTTATCACAATTTAAGTGCTTGGGACTATTTCACTCTTATCTTTGCATATACAAGCGGGGATGACTCAGGAGTAGACTTACCTTAGCTCATTTTTCAAAACTGAGGAAAATACAAATATCTTTAAAATATTCATAACTAGTAAATTCTAATTTTGAAATTCTTTTTTTAAATTAGGGAACGTTTGGTTTATAAGATCAGAATTATGATTTATGATTCTGATTTTTTGAAATTTAAATTTTTTGTGAGAGAAAAACGTTTTAGCAAACCAAAAATCATGATTCTGAACAAATTCAGAACCCTCGAAACAAACGGAGCATAAGTATAAGTTCTGCAAGACTATGGGCGCGTTTGGAACTCGTTCCAAAATGATTTTATTTTTTGTATGAAAATGAAAATGAAAACGTTTTCAATCTCAGACAGAAATCATTTTTAAAAATGCGTTTGGTAGTTTTCTCAAGAAATTATTTTCAGTATAAAAAAACTCATTAATCTCTCTCTCTGCTCGAGAGAGGAGAAAACAAAAACAAAAAATGAAAAATGACTTTTTCATTTCTCTCTCATTTTACATTAAACTAAAAAATTATTTTCATTTTTATTTTTTATCTTTATTGCGCCAAACGCCATTTTAAATACGTTTTTAATTTTTCTTTCTAAAAAAACGTGAAAATAATAAATAGGATCAATTTCAAACACGGTTCATGTTTTCTCTGAAATCGTTTTAAACGCGTTTTCTTAAAAACACACTTAATAAATCTTAATTTTGTGGGTGCTAGAGATGTAACCTCGCCGATATTAAGGCTTAAGTAATCCAAGACACACTACGAAAAACAAGAACTTGTATTTTTTTCCCCCTTTTTTGAGAGAACTAGAAATTGTATTTTGGATGAAACTCTTAAATAAAAATGAGTTGATTTGAAAAAAATCAAGAAACATTTGGGAAAATAATATTCAGGGATTAGGAAAAAAATTATTTATTAAGGTCATATTTGATAAAATACTATTTCAAAGAACTGTATGAAAAAATATTTAAGTGGAAGCATATTTTTAAAAAAAAAAATCATTTGAAAGGGAAAATCATGGAAAAATCTATTTTAATGAGAAACGCATAAGAAATAATTAAAAGTTTTCAATAATACAAGATTTCCAAAAAGAAGAGAGGAAGAAAGAAGCAAGCACGTAAAATGAAGTACAAAACCTATTCAAGACCATTCTTTCTTGGGTCAATGACATATATAAATGTCTAAAATATTATTGTTCAGTGTAAAATTTAAAAGAGAAAATTGTTAAATTTATCTTTAAATTATATGGATATGCATATATATATATATATATGTTTCGCTTGATTTATAATATCTTTTAACTAATATAATTATTTAATTAAAATATATATTAATTCAAAATAAAGGTTAAAATTTCATACCCACACACTCTAAAATATATGTCTCTTTTCCCTAATTTACAAACCCATTCATTTATATATAAAACTATCTAAAATTAAAATCATATATATAGAACTACTACCCATACTATTAGTCCCATGAAGATCAACTTAATGATATGTAATGGAATAATATTAAATATTCCTAAAAGTTATTACAAATTTAAAATGTCGACAATATTTATGCACAATATGAAAATGTAGTCATTATCATACAGATTGACGCAACTTTATGATATTATGCACCCTCAATGATGGTCTGTTATAATCAACAAAGTTGAACCAAAACTCAGTAATAATCAACAAATAAGAGTAATAAAACTCGGTAATATTCAACAAATAAGAGTACTAAGATTGCAATATTACGATAATGAAACAAGACTAAAAACTATAAAATGTTAGTAGCTACTACTTTATATCGCTGGTCAAGGTCAGAATAAACAAAAAGGTCAAAACGAGTACCGTAATATATATATATATATATATATATTTTAAAATAGACAGACTCATAATATTATGCAAATGTGTATAGTTTTTAATTACTACTCCTTGTATATGAGTTATAAATTATGGTATATATAGTGAGATGGTGCAAGATCACAATAATTGAGTATTGTTTTGGGCCCACATGAACTCCTCAATGCCCTTTGTTTTACAAAGAAAATTAAGCAACACTGAATATGTTCATCACAAAATATAACTTTTTTAATTTCTACTTATTAAATATTAATGCCGTGTAAAACTACATGAATTAATCTGTGAGAATATGGATGTTAACGCCCCCCGCCCCTAATGGGATGGGTTTAACCCGCATGTATTGGTTTTCGTGACGATGCGGGTCAAAACCTGTAAAATTGTGGGTTGGGATGGGTCGAATCAAACATGTCTCATTATATTTTTAAAAAATTATATTTTAACCCCCTAATTTTTATAAAAATTACACTTTGACAGTAAATTTTTTTTAAAATTTTCTTTTTGACTTAAAACTTTTAAAAAATTATATTTTGATCTTAAAATTTTTTACAAATTACATTGTGACCCCAAAATTATTAAAATTTTATATTTTAACTCATTACACAATACGTCATAACACAAAACACCATATTATATTTTAATAATACAATACAATACAACTACTAAACATGGCTTTAGTGTTTGTTTGAAAATTTTGGAGAATGGCGAAGAGGGTCCTGAAATGTGTGCCCATTTTTCTTCTTTTTCAGTCAATCTAGTGGTTTTATTTTTTTGGCCGACACTTTTTTTTTTGGGTTATTATCAATTCGTTTATGGGCATTGGTTAATTTGCAAGTTTTGTTTCTAGGCTTTTTTTAAAAAATTTCTACCGGTGCTCTTTAAAATCGAGTGTTTATTTTCTTTTTTCATTTGTTTCCTTATAGAAATGAAATTTACCAATCGTGGTCCCTACAACAAAATGTCAAGCTATCTTCTCTTATTTCCCACAAAAAAAGGTCGCAGGACACCGCCCACCCCGCAGAATCGATGGTTATTGACCCGCCCGCCCTGCTAAACAATGTGGTGTGGGTCATTACGGGACAAGTTGAAGCGCGGAACAGTACAAGTAAACTAAAAACCCGCCTCGCCCCGCCCCATTGACAACCTTATGTGAGAATACGTAAGGGTAAGATTGGATACGTCAAACTATGATTAATTAGCTACGAATTTGACAATACTTCATTACCAAAAATGTCCTTAAAAAAAAAAAGTCCTTTCACGCCTTCACCCCTCTATCCCTCCATATGTGTACTTGTAATTATATATAAAGCTTCTTATAAACAAGCTTGGCTTCTTCAACAATAATCTCGGGGCATGTATGTCAACTTATAGATAGTAATGTTACGCCAAAGTACATAACCAGATAATGTAACATCGAATGCAATGCATGTAAGCGTAACATCTTTCATATACAAAAAATAAAAAAAATAAAAAGGTATAAAATCTAACGTCAAAAGTAGTTTGTGCAACATCTTTGTTTGAGACGCACCCAAAAATAACCGGACCGATTAGCATTGCTCATGTATATAGATGGTGTAACATTGTATAGAACAAGTACAATAAAATGATAAATAATTTGATCAATTTTGAAGATTTTTAACCGCTTTACATGCATATATTACAAAGTTAACCCAAAGAGCGAACAGTAAAAGTGAAAATTTCAACTTTATAAAGGGTAAAGGCCAAATATCCGGCTAATAGCTATAGCCCTTCTTGACTGGGTCAATAGCTATAGTACATAAACCTCTCAATAAAGGATAAGCATAAAACTGTGGGCACAGGGAGGCGACATATAATATATACATATACATACATACATACATATATATATATATGTATATATTTTCTGTGTATGCATCATTGAGAGCATGTCTGTCAGACACACTTCTCTGTGCTTAAACAAAGTCCAAATCCATCCAAGAAGCAGCCCACATGCATTATGTCTACGCATTGCAACAAACTTTTCTTGAGGTTTTGGATTGGCTCTTAAATCAGCCACCCAGGCTCGGCAAAAGGTAAGGCTTTTTAGCTGGTCAAGCTAGTTTTTCAAAGCTTAAATTGCTACAGAGGAAGAAAAGGAAAAAAAGAAAAGAATAAAAAAAGAAGGTTTACAATATGTGAAAATGATGTGTCAAACAAGGAAAGGGAACAAGGGTAAAAGAAAAAGTAAAGAAAAGTTACATGATGAAGTATTAGTTATGAAGTTCTTTAAACGTGGTCGTATATTAAGCAGATGCTTTGACCAAAGTTCATTAATTGCCTTATTTGGAATGTTTTGGTCTGACAATTCGTATCACGTGTTGTGTTTTGATCGTTTCTTTCTATATTTTATAGTCAATCTGAATACAACCCGTGACACTAAATTTTTTAAAAACCGCAATACGAATATGACACGACTACTTTATGAGTTGACACGACATAATACAAAATGACCCGTGATATGAAATAACCCGTGACACGAAATTAACTCGTGAATCTAAAATTGACACGAAAATTATATACTTTTATTTAATTTTTTACATATTAAAAATAACTTAAAATTCATAACACACTAAAATACAATAGCATTCATCAAAATTAAGCAAATAATAATATAATATTTTGAGTATAACTTTTATGATATCACTAGTTAATAATAAAATCTAAAATATGTAATGAAAATTATATATTTTTTAGTTTTTTCACGAGTTACGTGTCATGTTCGAGTTAGGCGGGTCTAACTCGAAATTGATTAGTGTTTTTCGTATCAATTTCAGGTCGACCCAATTACGACCCTAATATCTTTTTTCTCAATCCTAACCCATAAAATTCATGTCATTTTCGAGTCATATTATCGTGTCGTGATCTATATTGTCGATTCTAATTTTAGTTCAGTTTGAGGTCAAAATTTTGTTAACAAGACTATTCCATTGTAAAAGAAAATAATAAATAATAAATGAAAAAAATGAAGGTCAATAATGCAAGAAAAAAAAATCTTTGAATTATAAATTTCATATTGGGTCCACACTATCACGCGGACTCTTGATATTTTTGAAGTGTGAAAACTCGAAAACATGGAACTATGATATGGAACATGGTTTGTGGAGGGAATTAGAAAGCAACAAGTACTTGATTTTACTTTGTTTTCTTTTTTTTTTTTTTTTTTTGAAAGATATTTATGGCGCGGTCTTTGAACAAAAGAAAAAACACTCATATTGGTTTTTGGATAATTTTAATCGTCTCAATTTTCTTATAGGCAATTTTAATTGTTGCGGTCAGGCAGCTAAACGTTGAACTATAAAATCATTCATTTTATTTATTTTGTCTAAGACGCTTTGATATAAAATAAAACCATTAATTAAGAAAACAATAAAGCCCCTCTTACTAACCTTTTGCATTTAAATCATACTTAACTGCCTTAAAAAACTGAAACAATTATATATAAGAAAATTCAGTTTTATTGGAAATCATAGAAGAATTTAACTGTTTTGCAATATGAAGTTGTACGATTCTATTTCTTGAAGCTTTGAGAATACTTGTGGTGATCAAAAGGGACATTGATGATACTTTTGATGAATCTCTCAGTCTAAATTAACAAAATTGTACACAATAAGACTGCTAAGGACATTTCTAAATAATGACGACGTCGACAATCTCGACTTATAATTAAAAAAAAAAAAAAGGGCTAATAAGTGTTAAAATTCTTTGACTTTTCCATTTACAAAGTAGACACTTAAAACTGCTAAGGACATCCTCTATCTCATCTTAAAAAGTTTATGGAAGGCTCAAACTGTTCAATGATTAAGAAAAAATTTACAATTTTATGTGTACTAAAGAAAAAATTTATAAAGTTGGCGGGATCCCCACATTCGTGAACAACCGAAAAAAGACATCTTTAACTAAGAATAAAAGGTGATCGAAATAACGTTTGATTTAAAACTCAGTTCTTATATATTACGGGAGAGTATAATCTAAAATTACCCTCTTTGCCTTTGGATGTCCAACCGAATAGGGGTTTAACTGAGAATTAATAAACCACTTCCCGTGCGTTTGGTTCAAAATTCTGTGTTATGATTCGAATCATAATTCGTGACTCATAACAGTATTTTTCTCATAAAAAATACATATAAGTAAAAAATAACTGTGAAAAAAAAAAAGAAATTAAGAAAAAAGTGGTGGTTATTATAGGACGGAAGTAGGGCAACGCAAACAGTACTGAACAACATGATGGATGGAGTAAGGCAAGTGAATTAGAAAACCAGATGATAATGCTTTAGGAAGACCATGACACGTGCTATGGTCTCAATCCCAAAACCAAAAACACATTTTGATAGATTTACACTCTCAACCTCAATCACACGCCCACTTTGGACTCTCTCCCTTTTAGACCATGACACGTGCCCCTGCCTCCCTCTAACCAAACCCACACTCCCCATTGCATTGAACAACTCAACCCCCCACTTCCTCAACTTTATTAATCTTTATTTTTTTATTACTAATTAATAATTTTTTAATTTTTAATTTCCCTCCTCATGATCGGCCACTTCCCCAGTTAAAATTATATGTGCCAATGCGGTACATAGAGAATTGGGAACAACTTTGGTTTGGTACCATAATACGATTAAGTTAAGGTTTTCTGCTTTGTTTTATTTTTTTTATCGTGTAGTGGATAAAATTTTTATGTAATACGCAAAAAGAAAAGAAAAAAAAAAGAACAAGAAGCGAGATTGAAGCCTAAAGGGAGTGGGATTACATTATATTTTATTGGATGGCTTCTTTTTACCCGGCAAGTGATTGAGCATGGATTTGCGAGCACTTTTTTTTCCTTTTTTTTTTTTTGTCATCACTTATATACTTTTCATGCCATGCCATGATATTCATTTCTTTTAATTCTTTCCATTAGTTTTCTTAAAATGAAAACTCAACAAGGTATTTTCTTTTCACGTGTTTCATATATGTTTAGATCGTGAGATATGATGCATATGGAATATGGACTATATACAAACATGTAACGTTGTCTATAATGTCACACTGCTATTTTATGTTCTTTTTCTAGAATAAATCTTGAAGAAACTAAGTACTCATTTTGCTCTCCTTTGTTTATATAATTTGTTTAAATTGTGAAAATGGTTGGAGATCGTACTTGGTTGGGACCATTTTCATGTCTTGCGGGTTATATGTTTTATTATATTGTTAGATTGCTTTCGTTGCCACTTCCGTAAGATATTGTTGGTTTAGTTGTATTTTTAACTTGGGGTGGATAGTTTTTTCATTTTGTTTTTGTTTTTTTTTTCTTTTTGGTTTCATTATTTGTTCCCTCTTTTTGAAGCATTCTTAAACGTTTATGCGCCTTTTAAGGTTTTCAGTTAAAACTAGGTAATTAGATTTATATATAGTGAAGTTGAATTGGATCACTAGTACTATCACGATCTGATTCGATATCTATGTGGGACGATGGGAGCTAGGGAAGCACAAAATAAAAACATGAAATAAACAAAGAAAAAAAAGAGCTTGCAGAAAAATAAATTAGTACAGATAGTTTTTGGGAGAAATTTTTCTAAACAAAATGAAAATAAAATAAATATGAGGGTAGAAGAAGTTGGAGAATAGTTGTGCTCGGGAATTAATCAGAATTTTATAAGATAGTTCACTATTTATTAATCAGATTTTTTAGGGAATTAATCAGAATTTTATAGCACGTGACGTTTCAACTTATGTTTGAGAGTTTTACATTTTTTATATGAATGTATGTTTCGCGTATAAATATATATGGATAAATTTTTAATTACGTTCTCATTATGGCTACTTATTAAATATAAAAATTTAATGACATGACGTGATAAGAATCGAATATTATTATTTGTCATAATTTTTTTGTCAACTATCCAATTTATTACGATTATCGAATTAATATTTTACTGTTAAAATAATAATACTCATTGATGAGTAAATATTAAGGTAACTATTAAAACCACACCTAATAGATTGTTAAACGGAGGCACTACTGCTAAGAACAATATTGTAAACACTTGCTTTACTGAAAAATTTAGATGCCAATATATAGGTAGATGTTAATTTAATAAGCACGTGAAACAAGCGTATGTTAAAAAAATTGAAAAATGCCGAGATTGTTAGTTAGCATTAGGAAACTTCTAAATTAGAAGCTCTGCTGGTGTAGAATCAGGAATTTTTCTTTTTGTTTTCCTTTTTAAGCTTTCCCTTGGAATTTCCATATTTAGTTCATGTTTACGTTTTCTTTTTTCTACTTTTTTTTTTAATTAAAGAAAAAAAAAGAATATCCTTTCCGGAGCCCTATTGGCGTGGATGAAAGAAACAACAACGAAAAATCAACGTAGCATTTGTAACCTATTTCTTATAGGCCTTTCCCCCCCATTAATAAAGTTTTATACACTATACAACTTACATGAATATAAATATTGTACATCTTTTCATGGCATTTCAAATTAAGGAATCTTAGGATTTAGGCCTTTGGTGAACCCTAAAGCCATAATTCCATGAAGATCACATAGGCAAAAGGATTGCCAAACCAACGAACTATAGACATTATTATCTACTATGCACATGTGACTTTTTATTTTTTATTTTTAAAAGAATTGAAACATTATTTTATTTATTTATTTTGCTTGTGCTTTGAAAGATTGTATCAAAACGCAGAACATAAATCCTAGCTATGCATTGCCATAATATCGTTGTATTCCGACTATTTGTCAAATCTAAAAGTCAATTGCTTGGTTCAAACGTTTACTAAAGTCAGTTTCAGGTCTTAGATAGAATGATTTATTTTTTGGCTTGAGAATTTCCTCCAAGACACAATCTTTGGGATATGTCTACCGGTCAAATATCAAAACTAAGTACTCGTTCAGTTTGTCGATTTAAATTTTTAATTCGAATTGAGATGTGATTTTATGTGAAAGCTTTTAACTGTAACAAAACTAGAATTGAAAACTCGAATCAGTGAAATGAATGAGGCTCTTATCTTATAATTTTGGGAAAGAATATAACTCAATTAATATATATAGTTAGGCATTTTGGTTTTTTAATATAAAAGTTAGGTGTGCACAAGGATGAAAATATCGGTATCAGTAGAAATATTGGTACTCTAATTTTACAAAAATATCAAAAAAAATATCGATATCGGTGGAAATGTCAGAAAAATTTACGGAAATGACGAAGCTTTACATTATAACATATTTTTAATACTTTCTGATCGCATCAACATTAAACAAGTTTAAATAAATAAAAAAACCTCATACATATTACATTTCTTAATACCAAAAAGAAGTTCTATGACCCTCAAACATGGTCGGGATCCCATCTTGATTCAAATAATATTGGTATTATGACATGTTATTTGAATAATTTCGAACATAGTTATGAACGTGCTACATGAAGGTTTGTTGATCCCTTCCCACTGTATTTTTATGAATTAGAAACTGTGAATTCCCCCAATCGTTTACCTAAGATGATGGTGGTATGTTCGGATGAAGATAATTAAAAATTCTATATGTATCATAGTTTCTAAAATTATGATTATATAGACAATGAATGGTAGGAGTTTCTAAAATTCCATGTCTATCATCGATTGCTTCATCAGATGTTTACATTTTTTATATTCTGCGCTCCCTCCTTGTTAGATAACAAAAGAAGTAATGTAAGAAAACATATATTATAAAGCAAAGTTAGAAGGAAAAAAACAAAAAATTTATGTTTTCCGAAATCACTGGAATTTCACCGAAATTTCTCTGAAATTTCTCCAAAATTTCCTAATATTCTTACCCAAATTACTCTGTATGTAAATGGATATCGACATTTCGACTTATGTTTTTGATATTTTCCTGATATCGATATTATAGTACAAAAAAATTTTAAAACCCTCAAAAATCTAAAATTTTCACCGAAATTTCTGAAATTTGGGGGAAATTTTTGTCCATGGATGTGCAACAGTAGATAACGTACAATTATAAAATCTACAAATATGTTATAGTTTGGCATAAAGACGACCCTTCTAGTCCATCAAAAACATTCACATTTCTTAGTATACACTAATGTATTGTTTTGAATGGAATTTTGATGCATCAAACGTAGAAAATTGGAATATGAAAATCAAATCTAGTATTATAGTGATTGTGTCTTTGTCAAAGTGGTGCCAAGTATATATTCACAAGAAAAGTCGAAATATATATATATATATATAGTCTAACATTCAATATATGGGAACGAGCTTTTTTCTTTTTCGTTTTTTTTTTCCTTTCTCGAAGAGGATATGGAACAAACTTAGGTAGTAGAGTACCACTTCTTTTGGGGAATTGGATATTGGCCAGTGTCAACTAATACATAAGCGGGAAAAAAAGGTGGTAGAACATTTTGGAAATATAGTATATCTATGTCCAATATTCTTTTATAGCAAAAGTTAAGGAACATGACTATGTAACAAAGGAATGCACTATTTGATCCTTAGGGATTCTTTGCACTAAATAAAGGTGGTTACGCCAATCCTATATCATTTATCTCTAGATCTTAAAGCTATTGATAGTTGCGGTAATCTAACATAGTGTAATGTGATGAACAACATTATTTGATTCGAAAATGTTAGAACTCTATTTGTTCGAAGGATTTTACAGAGGGCACAGAACTATCAAGTTATATCATAATCATATCTAAAAAAAAGATTGACATTTTAATGAAATTTGATGGAGATTTGAAGATTTAAAATCTTATTCTATTGGTAAGGTATTTTTTTTTCATACACTTTGAGAAAATCTTCTTGAAAATTTTATTGTTTGTTTTTGGCAATATTAGAAGAAAAAAAAAAAACGTAACTGATCATGATGCTCCATTTGATTTTAACATTTCAAATGGTACTTTATGGATCATCTATGTCAAATGTTAATTAGATCCACGGTTTTAAAGCTGTATATAGAATGAGGTGTCTCTCATTGGTAATCATAGATTCCTTTTCACTTGTACATGATTTTAGAGGCTAATTATTAATAATATTATTATTATTTAAAAAGGTGGTATAAATTTATAAGGCATAATAGTAGAAGTGCACAAATAATTGGTGACCTTGGTTGAAATGCTCTTTGGTTTGCCAGCAAATAGACCATAGTGGGTTTCTGCCGCCTCCTTGGCCCATCAAATGCTGATACCTTCCATATAGTTAATTAATACTATTCATTAACTTTATTAATTATAATTAATTAATGGTAGGATGCAAAGAGACACATCATTACTCGTACGGACCAATAAGTCTTATCTCATTTATTAAATCCTTAATGCCCCCTCAAATCCTTGCTTTATCATATCCTCAATAAAAAATTAGAATATTAATGTACTATCCCTCACACTTACCCCACTTTTTCTTTTTTTTTTTTTTTTTTGGGGGGGTGTACTATCCCTCACACTTACCCCACTTTTTCTTTTTTTTTTTTTTTTTTTGGGGGTGATTTAATTCTTTTTAAAGTGTGTGATTCGTTGGGAGATTTGAGCAAGTTCTCAACTTGACATTTGGTTACATCACTGTGGGAAGCTTAGTGCTGGCTTTTTCGTCATTTTAGAACTGACCCTTCTTATTACTTACAATTACAATGCTGCCATTTTTTGCATTTATTATATGGAGTTCCAATTTTCCGATTATATTCTTAACAAAACTATAGGAAAATATTATTTGGACCAAGAAACCTTGCACAACAAAAGGAACCATGAGCACTAAGCTTTTGATCAGCAATTCAAGCTCAATGTGGATGCAGGGCTTATAACAATAATATTGTTGGGATTGGAGTTCTTGTATGTGACAATATTAGACTCTAATCAAGAACAAAAATTATATCAAAATCCGTGAAAATATGTGTTTAGATTTTACGAGAACATCTATAGAAATATCAATATGTACATAGGTGGAAAGTGACGTAATATATAGAATTTCATCTTAAAATACTGAATCTTAAATGAAACCTTAATAAATCTAAGATAGTTAATAATACAAAACTTAATACACGTACCTTACATGTATAGGTTTTAGAACCGTGCTAACAGGATATTGCTCAAAGCCTCTTTTATTTTCTTTTGAAGAAAAAATCAGAAATACCACTCAACATAATAAAAAAATATTATTTATGTCAGTTTACTCAAAATTAAACAATTATTGTCAATTAATAAAGAAAAAATAGTTACACTCAATTATTTAAAATGACATAAATGATAAATCTATACAAAATCATGACAAATCACGTACTTTTCTAAGTCTTAACAAAAAAACAACACTGGGTTGTAAAAGCTTATGTCTAAGCCCATGTCTTTTCTTCTAATCATTTCAATTTTGTTTTCCCATCATAGATGGCTTGAAGTTGATCTTTACCACTTAAAAAAATTAACTTAAATTTACAAATATCACTTAAATAATTGAATAATTTGAGGATTACAATACTTCTTTTCAGATGACATTGAGATTCTATCTAATAACAATGTTTATTTAGTTACTAATTTTTGCTAAGTATCTTTATTTATCTTAAAAGTTTTTAATATCATCGCGTCATATTATATATATGGACGAGTTTTGATAAGTGTAAAATATGTACTCTAAAAACTGCTTATTATTGAATAAGTAGTTAAATATTTAAGCTATAATTCAATATTTTTATTATTTTTACTAAAAATATCTTAATTCGAAACTATCTAATTTTTGCTAATTTATTTGTAGATTTATAAAGCAGTATAGAAAGCCATGCAATTGAGCAATAAAAGCCATTTAATTGGGCCGCAAAAACCCCATCAGCACAAAAGAGCCTAGTAGGAGCCGAGCCGAGCCAGCCCAAGTCGAGCCATATTCCGTCAACACCTCAGCATGTTCGCCAATCAAGGTGAGCCACGTGGAAAAATCGCGTTCAGCTCTGTCTCTCTAGTGGATCAAATTTCCTCATGATTTTGTGTTGATTCAAAATTATATTGTTTTCTCAAATCAAGTCATTATCAAATACCTGATCTCTCCATTTCTAGTAGTGATTTTATTTTCAATTTTTTTCTCAATTTTGTTAGTTATTTTTGAATTTTATTTGTAGCCTAAAGCTCTATAAATAAAGGGTTCTCCTTCTTGTATTTTCATTCAAGAATGGAGAGAATTCAAAAATTAAACTTTTATTATTTTCAGTTATGGTTTCGTGAGTTTTTTTCGATCTTTCTATGAGTGACACAATTAATGAGAAACTGAGTTTTGAGTAAATTTTTGTGTGCAAGCGTGTTTCAATTCTTTATATCTAATTCACTAGTGTTTTATCACGTTTATAATTTCAATTCATTTTCCTCTCTTCTGCTGAGTTTTTATAATAGTGATTTTTGTAGTGATAGCGGTTGTAATTATTATATTTAGTACATGTGATTATTTATCGTCTTAGCTTCCCTTATTACATTCTACCTGAAGGTATTTTGTCGCTTTTGGTTTACGCATGAAAATAACTTTGCTTGTTAAACCTTTTTCTTATTATTTGTGCTCAAAATTGATATTTTTCGACTGTATGTTTAGGATGTGAAATGTGTAAAATTAAGGTCCCGTTCATTTCACCGATTCGAGTTTTGTTACAGTAAAAAGCTCTTAGAAATGTCACATCTAACTTTTTTGTTACAGTAAAAAGCTTTCACATAAAGTCACATCTCAACCCGAATTAAATTGTTGCACAAAACACACACTTTTGCTCACTATCTTTTATTCTGATTTTCCTATTTTTATTTCAAAATCACAAAAAATACTAAAAACTTTTAATTTTATTCCACTTATTTCTTCTAACGTTCTAATTATGCTAATATGTTTTGTTCATAATTTTATCACATTCTCGTGGGATTGACCGCCCATTCTGTGATGCTATTAACCGCAAGAATATCAGTTTGGGTGGTTACCTGTCAAATATAAAAATTCAATGATGCGACATGATAACAATCTAATTTTATCAATATCATAAATGTTTTTAGTCAACAATTTAATTTATTAAAATCGTCAGATCAATATTTTACAACTAATACAATGTATCAATGCTTGGTCAACAATCCAATTTATTAGGCTAAAATATTGTTAGGTATATATATATATGTGTGTGTGTGTGTGTTAATTTTCGTGATGAGTCATTTTCCTATCTTTATGAGTCTTATGTATTCACTTTAAGTTCGTATTTCACATATTTATTGGAAGATGTGTATTTTCACTTAAAAATGCAGATTTAGGAGACGTTTGGTTTATGGATTAGAACCATTTTTGATTTACGTGTGTTTTTTGTGAGAAAATACTGTAGCAAACCATGAACCATGATTCAAATTATAATATGAATCCTCCTACCAAACGTCTCCGATTTCTTTTCGCTTAGGCGCCAAAATAATTCCAAATTCGAATCTCATCTTAATGCGTCTTTACTTTCCTTCATTCTGCCAATCAGGAAAAAATAAACAATAACATATAGCAAATTAGCAATAGTGTTATTCTCTTCTTAACTATTCCTCAAACAAAATTTTAATTCCATTCTTAAATTGTTGGAGAATATATTACCTAACAATATCATCCACATTTAGGCTATGCTTGGTAATGAGAGAGAGAGAAAATAGGAAGGCCGTACAATATCTTACTTTGATGAGAAACATAAATTGTATATTTGTTTGACAATCATATTGTATAATAATACAATAATATAATGTTTAGTGTGATTATCATATTGTATAAGTTAATACAGATGGTAAATTAATACAGTCAATGTAGTATTATTAAATACTACTCATTTTTGACGTATTGTATTGTATTATTTTATAACAGATTCATGATTCATGTTAGGGTTGGACACTACTTGAGTCAGAGTTGGGCCGACATAGAGTCATGCTGGAGTCTATAATTGTTTAAATATTGAGGAGCACAATGCAAATTTAATTTTTTTAAAATTACATTTTGACCCTCAATTTTTATAAAATTACATTTTGACCCTAAATTTTTCTAAAATTACATTTTAACTCTAAAATATTTTAGAAATTATTTTTAACCCCAAAAAAATTTATACTTTGACCCTAAAATTTTTGAAAACGTACATTTTGACCTCAAAATTTTAAAAATTATACATTTAGACTCATTATACAATACATCATGATATCAAACACTGTATTATATTATGATAATACAACACAATATAATATAATATAAGCTATCAAACACGGCCAAAGAGAAAGAGAATGAGTTTTTTTTTCCTTGTATTTGGTATGAAATGGATGCTCTCCTCCAATTCTTTTGACTTTAAAAGGGAAAAAAAAGTTTTTAAACAACCTGGAGGATTTCGGTCCGACACTCAAAAAGTTCCTTTTCTAATCCATTATCCATCCTGCCAAATAATCATTCGTTTTACAATTCATTCACTAATCCTCACATCCCCATATCTCCTTAGTCCTTCCAATTTTCCCTTTTGTCAAACGAGAGCTTAGTACCACAAGTTAAAAGGGGTGACCTTTTTGCTGATAGCCACACAGAAGTAAATAACACGCATAACTTATAAACGGATTGACTAAACCTTTAAAAAAGAAGGTACCATCGTGGCCCCATAAATGAACCTTACCAAATGATCATACCCAAATAATTACTGATTGAAAGGGAACTCGTGCACAAGTGAATATAGGGCTCGTCTAAGTAATTTCCACTTTTTTTTTTTTTAATATACACATAAAGTAGTGAACTTGCTACTAATACATTTTAGAGTTAATCTCACAGCCACTCTCTAAATTTTAGGGTCATTTTAATTTACCACTCAAACTTTAAAAACTCTTAATTTGTCTTTTAAATTTTGAATTAGTCTCGTTTAACTATTTTTAATTAGAATTTCGGTTAAAATCATATTAAAAAAGCGGGAATTAAGTGTGGTCATGTGATCATTTTCTTTTATTTTTAATATAAATTCTTATAAAAAGATCACGTGACCGTACAACTTATTTTTTTTCCATCTGTTTATCACAAAAAAAAAAAATTGTAATAAAAAGAATTAAGTGGAAGTTTTTAAAATGTAAGAGACAAAGTGGAAATTTTTAAAATATGAATCGTAAACTAAAAATAATCTTAAAATACAGGAGGCTTCGGTGAGAATATTTCTATACACTACACTGTCATGAAACAACAAACATGAGTTTTAGCGACGATAAAAGTCGTCGCTAAAAATTAGCTTGTCATCGTTTGTCTTCGCTAAAAAGTCATCGCTAAAAACCGTCACTAAAAATGCAAATGCTTTATTTCCATTATTAACCTTTTTGTACTAAACTTCCTAGAGCATGTACGGTTAGAGTTAATAGGCCGAATGGCCAACATCTGAATCAACGTGAAGCTGATCGTATAGAGAAATACTTGGAAATTTTCCCAGCCATTTGCTAATTTAGAGGATTTAACAACAAATATAAATAGAAGTACAAATTGTTGACATTTTGCCTCGTTCGTTTCGCTGATTTGAGTTTAGAATTCGAATTGAGATGTGATTTTATGTGACAGCTTTTTACTATAGCAAAAAAATTAGATGTGACTGTTTGTGAAAGCTTTTTACTGTAGCAAAACTCGAATTCTAAACTCGAATCAGTTTGGCCATCTGTACCCTCAGTGTTTATTGAAGTTGATCAGTTGATAGAAATGATGCACAATAATTTGGATCATAAGTCTTGTTTGTATCATAGATTTGAAACGTTTTGATTCATTTTTTTATTTATTTCTTTACAGTTTTTTTTTTCTTTTCCTCACAAAAACTTAATAAACAAACTTTCTGTTTAAGTCTATAAACCGAACAAATGATAAGTTAATTACTTTACTAACTCATATATACACACACACATATACATATATATGTATGTATCTTGCTTTTTGATAAAACATATATGCATGTATCTTGCTTTTTGTGTTTATCGAAAAGATTTCGAATCACTTGGCGAGTCTTGTATCTGTAGTGAGTGAGGTGCACTTATAGTGAGACATTGTTTTACCTTCCTTAAAGATTTTATAGTCGATCTACTCGTGTGTCATGTGTGTTTATCAAATACATACATATATATATACATATATATACATATATGTATATATGTAGGATTTTTTTTTAACTGTGTATCTATGTTTCTTTGCATATTTGCAACTATGCAAGTGTCATATATATTTTTTTCTTTCCTCCAAATAATTTGGGTTCCAAATAGACCCTAAGTGTCATGTGTATATGTAGGTTTCTTTGCATCTATGGTACTGACAAGTTAAATGACATCGCAGTGATATTGTATGTAAGTTTTCTTTTTCATCCTTGTTCCTTTGCATCCATGTAAAGCTTTTCTTTTTTCTTTTTTTCTTTTCATATGTATGTATGTTTCTTTGTATCTTGGATACCGACAATTTAATTGATAATGCAGTGATATTGTACAAACGTACAGGTAAATTTTAGGCAATAATATAAAAATAATTTTTGTCTCTTATTTACTTATTTGGAGGGGCCAAATGATCGGATTCCACCTCATTACATGGATTTCAATAAACATATTTTTATTTCAAAGAATAAAAGAAAAAACTGTCTACATCAAGATTGTGTTTCAATTTTTTTTCCTTGCAAAATATAAAAAAATTCCAATAAATGGAATGCATTGATTTTATGTGTACCTCTGTCCTAAGAATTTTGTTAAATAGAAAAATAATTGGTTGTTGTGCTCTTTATAAAGTTTGAGATTGAAACTATGGAAATTTCAAGTTAATTACATATTGACATGTAAATTAGGTTGTCATTTATTTTCTCAAGGAGATTCTCATGTTGATACATCAAAATGTGAAACCAATTGGAAAAAGTAATTCGTTCAAAAAAAAAAAAACAGTAATTGAGTTGTAAATTTTAAGTCTGTTGATATTTAAAAAAAAAATTATCACACCATAAAGCTAAAATGAGATTACTCGTTCATCTAATTTCTTGAATCGTGCATTAATCAATAAGTTTAATCACAAAATGAAACAAAGAATAATCCGCAAGAAAATTGCTAATAATACTTTTTCCTATCCTTAAAATATTGTTAATAGCATTTTCTAAGCAGCTAGAGAAAATTAATTAACAATCTGATGGCTTAATGAAAGTAGCTGGTATTGGTACCTGAGGTATGGCCCTCTGGGGTTCCTTGGCTTTATATTACTACTTAGTAATAAGTTTTTTTTTGGCTCAAGATGGTAATAAGTTAATTATTTAAATTCAGCAACTGGAGGATTCCATTGCAATAAAAGCTCATAAAATTTTCATACCCAACCACTCACTGTGAGAGCAATTTTTTAATTATTTTTTTCATCTACCAATTCAGATATAACTTGAATTGCCAAGGATTTTTGTCATACTGACTATATTAATATTTGAATGTAGTGTTGTTTCTTTTTAAAGCCCCGTACTTACTGCACTTATTTTTAGATTTCCTAGAGTAAATTGTTTATGATAGTGCGTTGATAGTAGTTGTAGCTTTTTTTTTTTTTTGTTCAATCTAAAGGTTCATCAATTGATGGACTTCCTACATTATTAGATTAATACAGTAAAATTAAAAATAAAATTATTATGCTACAATGTTTTAGGTCAAAATATACTGTTGGTACTCTTTATTTTTAATAATGTTAAAATGATACCTCCATGTTTTAATAAACCTTTTTTTAATACATTGAGGTTGATTTTTAAGACAAGTGCCCTTTTACGTACTTAATTTGTTAAAAAGTAAGCTTTACAAGACATATTAAAAATATTACAAAACCATAACGTAGAAAAAAAAAAAGAGAAATAAACTCAGATTTCATCATCTTCCTCCTCCATTCCTAAATCATATTCAAATGTAAAACTTCAAAACAAAAAAAAAAAAAGAAAAGAAAAGAAAGAAAGAAAGAAAGAAAGAAGACCTCACCCATCTTTATCATGCCCAAGCTCACCTCCATAAGGTTGCTGCAGGAAAAAAAGAAAGAAAAAAAAAAGTTTAATCAGATCTTGACCAAATATGAAAAAAAAAAAAAAAACAAGCAAAATGCAAATCAATAAGTCCCATTGATTCCTCCTATTTACTTTTTTAATATTTTAAATATATTTTGTAAAGCTTACTTTTAAGCAAATTTAGTAGAAGTGCACATTTTATATTTCATGTCCTAAAAATCAACCTCAAAATATCAAAAAATATTTTCTAAAATGTTTAGGTATCATTAATATTATTAAAATGATAGTATATATTAGCAACATGTTTCGATATAATACATGGTGTCAAGATGATTTTGCCCTTAAATATTTTAGTGTGTCTTAAACACATATATATCAACTAAACTGAGAGAGGAATAATTAAAATCAAAGTACTTTAGGACATTCTAACTAGACTTTTAAACTCTCTAGTGTCTAGGTAATATATTAGTTCCTGATGATACTCTTTAAAAATGGAGTGCGAAATGTAATTGATTGAGCATTTAAAACTTTTTAAAGATGTGATTTTCCTTGATAATTAATGCCTCTTAATTATAAGTATGGCTTCTCAACAAGAACCACATTTATGAGTCGAAGAAACTTACAAAAGATATAGCCAATATTTATGGTAATATTGGTAGAGCATCATATTAACATTATACCAAAGAAAAGCGGCTCTCATGACTATTCTTTATTTTGTGAAATTGGCATGCTTAATTAAGGAGCATTTAGATATTTAATTAATGAACTTATTTAGGAGAGGGATACTTAAAATTTCCTCTCGGCTTCTTGTAGTTTTGACTCCTCAAAAAAGATTTTCTTTTTCTTTTTCTAACTATGTTGTTACTATTTGTCCCCCCGTCAAATTTTCTAAATTGTAATATTGATGTAGAAATTTTTAAAAGATTTTCAGTCATGCCCTAGGTTTTGATTTTTAAGTGTCTTCGTATTTAAAACCTTTTTCTTAAATAAATTTTGGAAAGTGAATTGAAATTCATTACAAGATTAGTTCATTCCAAAAAAAAAAAAAAGAATAATATGGATAAAACAAATAAAACAGGGTTAAAAAATGAAAGACAGTTTTTAAAAAAAAAATATAATTACGTTGTAATTTTAATTCGAAATTTTTGTCTCAATATGCCCTGAAAAAATTCCTCACTCGGTCATACTTCTTTCTATTACGTTCTATGGCTTACAATTTGTATCCAACCACCAAACATGACTCATGGTTCAACTGTCAATATGTATTTTAAATCGTCCTCTTATTATCCAATTAATTTCTTTAAAAAAAATTAACCAGATTAATTTGAGAAGAATATGATGAAAGGTGGTGTTGTGATGCATGTAAATGCATCAAATTGACATGTAATTACTTTCATGTGTACCTTTATCTAAGACTTCATGAGATGTGGATGTAATAATATTCCTTTTATAATAAATAAAATCCCTTTATTAGAAGTATGGGTTCTCAACCAAATGTTTTTACTTCACAAAAACCATCACAAACCACATTTATAGAACGAAGATACGTAATATTCACTTGGATTATTGATTTTTGACAATAAAGAAAATATATAATAAATTATTTCTTTAAAAATATTCTTATTTTCTTGAAAAAAAAATCTTATGGTAAAGACCTTAATTGATTCCTAAACAAGCCTAACTTTTCTTTAATGCATATTTAATAATGAATAAAAACTTGCCAAAAATCTCATCCTACTTTTGTAGCCTCCTAATAACATTAAAACAAAAGAAATCGAGGCTCTAACTTGATATTTTACCGCGTTATCCACATGCTTAATTAAGACACATTTGGAACCTAAGAAACTTTTCTTTTTTGCTGAATTTTTTTCATCCTCATGTATCTAAATCTCTCTCTCTCTCTCTCTCTCTCTCTCTCTCTCATACACACACTCTCTCTCAAAGAACAAGAAAGAGTTTTTTTTTTTTTTTAAAAGTTTATAAGCAGTGTTAGTCCTATTTATCAATTTGGTCACTTTAGTCTCCAAACTTTGTTTGGTTGGCAGATTCCTTGAACTTTAATTTGTTTTGGTAGTTGTCATTAAAATTGATTAAGAATTTATAAAATTTAACAAAGATAATGATGTATCTATCGTATAGTAATTGAAAGTTTACAAAAGTTATAGTTACATTAAATATAAACTGTTCTAGTCGGTAAGTAGTTTAAGAACAGTGAAGAGAATATTTTAAATTTACCATAGCTATTTAAGTCAAACTTTAAGTTATTATGAGATATTTTTTTTTGGTAAAATAAGTTCATTATGAGATTGACAGGTTATAATTATCTCTATTAAATTTTAGAATCATAATTATCTCTATTAAATTTTAGAAAATTTTCATCAATTTTAATGTTAAGGACTAATTAAAACTACTAAAAATCAACGTTCATAATTAATCAACCAAGAAAGAAAAGCTTAAGAATCAAAATTATACTATACTCATAGTTTAATAACTAACGGTGCTAAAACCGACAGGAAAATCTCACTCTGGTTATAATATATAAATTTCAGGGAAGATCTGGGTGGTAATGTGAGGATCATTTTGAACTACTTCAGCTCCTTCATATAACAAAATTAATTTATATAATTTTACCTTTTCCAAGTTACATATAATATGAACTTATATATTTAAAGGATATTTCCAGTCATAAATAGATAAAATATATGTAGCATTTTTCTAGGTCATGTTTCGTTTTTCTTAATTAAACAAAATTCCATTTTGCCTATAGTTGTGGTGATCGCATGGATTTCTGGGGATTTCATATTAATGTCTTTTCTGTTCTCCTATTCTATTTTTCAACATTTCCATCTAAATCATGTGAATTCGTTAAATGACAACTACAAGAAACTGATAAATGGAAATTTAGTAAAACTTTAAATATTCATCAGGCTTTCCCTTCAACATAATGACATCTCCAACTCGAACGACATTTTTCATTGAAAACAATAACGGCCTAATTTTGTTGCTAATGTCATCATTCACCACAATGATATTATATACTAACGTCTATATCTCTATAGTGAAAAATCCTTGTGTTTAAACTAAAAAGTGAATCCCAAAAGAAAAGTGAAAAAATGTTAGCTACACACAAAACACACGCATCTTTAATATATGTTAGCATCACCAAATATATATGTATATATGGACTCGAAATTTATTACACAATCGATTTTTTTTATATTTTTTATTTTTTACCATGCACATGAAATTTTTGTGAGATGGAATCAATGGAGGCAAGAATCGTGGTACCCAAAACAAGCCAAAAAGATTAAAAGAAAAATAAATTAAACTAAATGCACGCCAATAAAGGATCAAAGAAAAATCCAAAGGAGAAGAAAAATACACGCATAAGTACAAAAGCAAAACCATTTTTTAAATTTATCTGGTTTCAGACATCCACACATACATACTAATTCTTTAACACTAATAGACAATAGTAAGCAAAACAAATAAGCAATACTCGCTTGCCATATTGTGGAATGATAAGATTGTTATTTTTCTTTGACAGGGTGTTGGATTCGAGTTATTCCCATCACCATTGATATTGGAGTTGTTCAATTGATTTTAATTCGCGGTTTTCATCCATTCCGTCGTTTATCAAATTGTTGAAACAAACATGGGTTTATCCATTCGGTTTCGATTAGTGCCACTCTGCTCTACTTCAATTTGAGCTTTTTTAAATACCCCTAACGGATATATAAGCAATTAGTGAAGAAGAATTCATATGTCAAGCGTAAATACGGTACTTATATGAGCATGTCATCTTGCTCTTTTTTAACTTTTTGATCTCAGACCTCGTCTATTTCGCAGATTTGAGTTTTTAATTCGAGTTGAGATGTGACATTTTCTGAGAGCTTTTCACTGTAACAGTAAAAATTAAATGTGACTTTTTCTGAGAATTTTTTACTGTAGAAACTTAAAATAAAAAACTCGAATCGGTGAAATAAACGAAATCTTAATTTATCAATTTAAATTTTTAATTGAGCTTACCGTACTTAAATTTTTAATTAAAATATAATTTTATTTAAAATTTTTTTATTGTAATAAAAAAAATAAATAATAACAACAAAAACAATAATAATAGTAAATTTAGAAAGGCAAAAGTGTAGAAAGAGAGAAGAGAAGGGGCAAAAATGGGAGAGAATAGATGAATATTTATATGGAAAAGGTTGGGGAACGGCGCTGTGTCTGTGCTTTCCCGATAAGCCCGGTGATTGCTCGAACGAGGAAGAAGATGAAAACTATACTCTCTTTCTTCTTTCTCTCTTAGCTAGCTAGGGCACTTTCATCTTCTTCTTTACTTCTCTCTCTCTCTCTCTCTTTCTCTCTCTAGAATATATATTACTGTCCCTCAAATTCCCCACACAACTCGGATTCTCTCTCTCTCTCTCTCTCTCTCATATATATATATATCTATAACCGCTGTCAAAATCACTTCCACTACTTCTTCCTTCAAGAGCCAGCGTTCTGGAAGTTCAATTAATTTCCGAAATCCATTTCCAAATTCTCAGCTGACGCAAGAAATTCGAGAATGATGGCGATTTGAGAATTATTCCTGAGAATTTGAAAATTTCTTCCTTGTTCCCTTAAAGAAACGAAATTTCATAAGTATTGGAGCTTCCAATTTGGTCGATTTTAAAAAAACTCTCCGATCTCATTTTCTCAGATGTATGATTACTGGAATTGCTGTAAAACTTAAGCTGAAAAATGAAAAGAAATTGTTTTGTTTGAAGTAGAATGTGAAATGAGAAGAAGGGAAAATTTTGAAAAATACTAGTAATATTTTTGTTTGGATTTGGTTGCAGCGTCGGAGCTGATCTCATGAAGCTTAGAAAGCGAAGCAGATCTGTGAAGAAATAATCCAGAATCGGCATTGGAAATTAAACAAAAAGGCAAAAAGAAATCACAGTCAACGGTTTTTGATGCTTCTGTAATAACCCCAGAGACTTTGACACCTGTCTACACCAAATCTAATTAACCCGAACGTTGTTCAAGGTTTGTTTTTCCATATTTTCAAATATATATAGATATATATATATATTTTCTAAATATTGTGTACATATATATAATGTGTTTTTGAGCTTGATGTTTCTGATAATGTGTCTGCCATTTTTAGGGACGAGACGACAGAGACAAAGGCTTTTAAGTAAAGCTCAAAAAAGAAGGTTGGCCCTCGCAAAATAGGCGGCTTTTGTATGAAAATTTACTGATTTCTTCTTCTTCATCTTCTTCTTGTTGTAGTTTAGCTTGAATCTGAAGCAGAAAAAGAGGGCTTTAGATCAAAGTTGTATAGGTATAGGGGTACACTGCTTTTACTTTAAATTTATTTCTATGTATATAAACCTTTTATCTTTCTTTAAAACAAGAACCCTTTTGTTGCCTTTTAGGCTTTAGCTAGCTCTGTGTTTAGGATTATAGAAAAAGAGATTACAAGCAAAGTCAGATCTTTAAATGTGTGGTTAGACTTAGAGCTAACAGTGTGCGTACGTATGATTTAGGCATCTGATGCTTTTATTACTCAACTGTTATTATGTATTTAATTTCTTGCCATTTTTGTTTGCTAATGTTCTGCTTTTGTTGGGTTTTCTTTTCTTTTCTTTTTTAATTTTAATTTTTTTTTGGGGTGCAGGTTTTCTCAGGCAGGCCTTTGCTTTAGTTTTGAAAGCACACACCGCTCTGCAGAACTGCAAAAAGCTTAAACGAGAGGCCTCCTGACTTGGACTGCGATATATCAAAGCGTAAAAAAAGGCCTTTTTATCAATACAAAAGCCAAAGTACTCTCTGAATTATCCTCATCAATGCAATAGGACATACAGCCAACCCCACCTGCACCACTCTCTCTAATCACACTCCTCTCTCCTCTCTCTTTCTCTCACTACTAATCCTAATCATAACAACTTTCTCTCTCCCTCTAGAACTTGGAAAAAAGAGATAAGAAAGCAAAACAAGAGAGAAAAGATCAAAACCCAGAAGGCGGTTTCGTTTTTGAATGAGTTGTAGTGTGAGAAAGGCATGAAAGTGCTATGGAGGTGGAGGAAATTCAAGCACAAGCGTGTAACAACAACAACAGTACAACGAAGTTCCCAAGGAACAAATTAGGCCAAAAGGGTGGTCATGACCACCACTACCCAGGCGACGAAGACGATTTGGGGGATCAAATCAAGAGGCCCAACACCGGACCCACCGCCATAGATGGCGGTAATCGCCTCCGGGGTTGGCACCATTCGTCGCGGATCATTAGGGTTTCTCGGGCCTCCGGCGGCAAGGATCGGCACAGCAAAGTGTGGACTTCAAAGGGGTTAAGAGACCGGCGGGTGAGGTTATCCGTCACTACGGCGATTCAGTTCTACGACCTCCAAGATCGGCTGGGCTATGACCAGCCCAGTAAGGCCGTGGAGTGGCTGATCAACGCCGCTTCCGACTCCATCGCCGAGCTCCCGTCTCTCAACAGCTCTTTCCCCGACACCCCCAAGCAGCTGAGCGACGAGAAGAGGCCGAGTGTTGGGAAAGAACAGGGTTTTGATTCTGCTGAGGTTGTTGAGTTGGAGTTGGATCAAGGTGAGGCCAACTATCAGCAGCAGAATCAGCAACATCTTTCTTTGTCCAAATCTGCTTGTAGTAGTACTTCTGAGACTAGCAAAGGCTCCGGTTTATCTCTCTCTCGCTCCGAGATCAGAGTTAACCGAGTCAAGGCGAGAGAAAGAGCTAGAGAGAGAGCAGCCAAAGATAAGGAGAAAGAGAACAGCGACTCTCGGATTCCTCCTCCTCCGCTTCATAACCACCACCACCACCATCATCATCAAAACATCAACCCCATTTCTCAAAGCCCTTCCTTTACTGAGCTTCTCACCGGTGGAATCAGCAATGTCAATACCAACAGCAACAACAACAATGATAGTTCCAGTCCCACTACTGCTTCTGATCAGCCGAATTTGTTCCACAAGGGTTCTACGGCTATGGCGACGGCGACGGCGACAGCGATGCAGATGGACTATTTCACGACGGGGCTTCTTGGGCTATCGTCTACGCGGAACCACCACCACCATCACTCTTCCGGGTTCGCCGGGCTTCCCATGGCGATGCCGATGCCACAGCCTTTCAGCGTTGTCTCTAGTGGCGGCGATGGCCACGCTGCCGCAGAGGCGCTGCCACCTCAGTTCTCGTTCGTTCCCGAGCAACTGATCGCTACGACATCGTCCCAACCCAATGGCAGTGGGGGTGACTACAGCCTCAACTTCTCAATCTCTTCTTCCGGCCTTGCTGGTTTCAATAGGGGGACCCTTCAGTCCAATTCATCACCGTCTTCTTTCTTGCCTCACCTCCAGAGGTTTGCTTCTCCTATAGACGGAACAACAAACGTGCCCTTCTTCATCGGAGCCGCCGCGGCCGCTTCGCCCATGGAGAATCACCACCACCACCACAACCACCATCAGTTCCCAGCTGGGTTTGATGGCCGCTTACAACTCTACTACGGCGACGGAGGCCGGCATTCGGATCAGAAAGGAAAGGGAAAGAACTGAAGCCATTGGCAGAGTAGATTCCTCTCTTTGCCCACCTTTCTGGTAAAACTTCCTCTGTTCTTCTCATTAGTACTATTCTATCTTTTTTTTTCCTTTTCAATTTTTGGTATATGTGTTTAAACTTTGTTTCATCACTGCTTTCTACTGCTGTGCTAGTTTGCTTGTTGTTTGGACATTTTCTTTTCCCTAATTCATGACATGGGGTTTGATTTCCGTCTCTTACGCTTAGAATTAATATAATATATATCTTTTTATGCACATTTATGGCCCTTTTGGATTTACGTGTTGTGCATACGACCATGAATGAAATGAAACCCCTTTGCTTTCTTGGTAATCTTAAAGAAGTATTGGGGCATATTTTTATGGTGTGTATTATATATAATATAATACATTATATATATATATATATATTAATATCTTCTTTTTGGATTCCTGCATGGATTGCTGTGATTAGGGGATCGGCTTGTTGTCTCCTTTTTTGTTCACTTCTTGGTTCCCTTCTCTCTAGCAATTGGACCATTCGTTTTAACATTTCGCCAGATGTTAACATCCGCGTGGTTGAGCCATTTGTTGGTTATGAGAGGAACAACCTCGCTTTAACCAAAAATATGTTCATTGAAAATCTGGCAATAGCTTTAGCTTGTCCACTGTCCCAAAAATCGTTTGTTTTTCCTGCTTTCTAAACTCACCACATGGCAAACGGATCGGCGCAGTGTCGAAAGTAGTTACCTGGGATTCCAGATTTTAGCTGTATTAGGTCAATCTCATGAAGGGCTCAATCTAAAAGCTCATAACAAAGCCCATGCACGTCATAGCAGACCTAGTATATACCTCTTCTTTCTGGCCTGAGGAAGTGGGCTATTGCAGCATTAGTGGCAACAGTATTCGTGTTCTTTGTCTCTTGGCGATAATGAAGAGAAAGTAGGAAAGTGAAAATTAGAGAAATAAATTTTCAGGGAAAAAAAATGCATAGGATTAGGACCAATAGCTTCCTTAAATTTGAACATTTATCGGACTTTGACCCTTATGTTCCACTGGTGGATCAGCTTTTTAGTTGTCTCTTTCTCTTAGAATTTTGTGCTTACCAAGTTAATAATATATATATGATAAAAACATAAATCTTTATACTCACCTCATTTAGAGGGCTGTACAATGAGTTGCCCTTCTGGTTCTGAGTTAGGAACCAAATCCCACATTCTCCTTGACGCTTGCTCTTCTCACCAAGTATTTTGTAATTGAAAAATCCCGCGTTCTCTCCATCCATTTAATTTCTTAATTCCTTGATTGTGTTATATTAAATTTTTATTGAAGGTCGCGATCGATACAAGGAGTACTCTAAGATTGAAATTGAAGTCCTTAGTGATGCACTTCATAGTACAGGAGCTAAAGCGGGATAAGGGATTAAATTAGTAAATTTAGGGTACAGTACTGTTTAATTCCTTAATAATATGATTAGAAAAGAATTTTTTAAAAGATCTGACGCATACATAAGTAACTTTATTATTTTTTAAATGGAATTGATAAGTATCTTTGTACATGATGGAATTAATAAAATTGAAGCGTACGGTAAGCAGTGATTAATTTAGGGCCGAATATTATCTAACTTTATTGGTAATGAAAATAGATAATAAATTCAAAACCACAAATCACAACTTTACAATTTATAGATAAGAACAACTTGAAACTAATGAGGTGCATGATGATCAATAGCAATGGGGCTTTAATATTCTTAAGTCATGAAATTGTAGGAAAGCTTTCTTCTTGTCAAAGGTTTAGGTTTATTGAAACTTAAAAAGATATAGTTGATTGTAGGACCTAGCAGTTGAACCCTAGATGTACATATGTTGTAGGGAACTATGATGGCAGACAAATAGGTAATATAATAAGTTGAAAAAGGTAGTATATGATGCATGCTATATTTATATCAATGTTTCTTATTAGTAGTTTATAAACAACTACAGATTATCATTTCGCTTTAAAAAATTTAAAAGTTGGGTAGATTAGACCTTTGCTTTTTCAACAAATTTTGGACTTTCCTATGTTAGCAATACATGTCTCCAATTTGCTCTAACAGATTTAAAACGTTAAACATGCTACATGTATTGTAGAACTTTATAAAAATACTGGCGTCCAATATAAATATGATTAAACATTGCTTGCCGCTATCAATACTTTACATTTGACATGTAAACCAAGATAGGGTCTTCCATGTTGATGTTGGAAGTTCACTTGTTACTCTTATTGTTATCAATCTTTCAATCATTAAAAACTTTGTCTCGAGTATTTCAAGCTTTAGTGGGGTTCCATAATGATCAACCGCTTTTCCAGAATACTTTAAGTAGCTTTAGTTTCAATCTCTTCAGCCAAAAAAGAAAAAAAAAAGTTAAATTTAAATCTCCTGTAAAGTTATGAAAAAATCTTCTAGAATCATTCGGGCGTCGACTTACCAAAACAACGTAGTTTAAGGCTCATTTCAAGCACTATCTCCTGCCTTATTTGGCTTTTCTTTTTTCTTCTTCTTACCAATTTTTGATTGATAATACTCTCTACGTTAACCATATTATATGGATATCTTTGTGTTCATTGTATTATATATATAAAATTCTCTTTTTTTGTTACTGGACTCTATTAGCTTGTATACGTAAAAGCTAATTATAACAAGGTAATAGTTGATTCCATAGAGAAGAAAGCCTATCGGTATGAAGCATTTGAAAATGCTCCTCTTAATATTAGCATGTGTTGAAGCACTTAAAATGCTACTGAATTTATAATAAACAGTTGGATTGGATTTCCGGTTGGTGATTGAACCATATATTAATGTGAACTTTTTCCTTCACTTGCATTGCCTATATCTCCAGACTTCCTTCCAACAAGAGTGCTGGACATTTTACAAATCTCTTTTCAAATGGCCGTATTTTCATAGATTACGGATAATTGATCCTACTAATCTTCACTATCATGCTGTATCGTCATCTTTTTCATGAATGTAACTGAAAGCCAGTTAACCTTGTGGTTCGGAAAGAGAATTAGAATAACAATCCACATTCCATGTCATTCTAGCTATCCTTTTAGCACTCCAAGGACACCTTCAAACGATACTCTTTTAGAGTCCAGAAAAGAACATTAAAGTCTCAGTTTGCAAAAGACGATGAATCAGTTGGAGAACGTCCTAGCTTTTTAACTGCTTGGTAGTATCTGAATCTGGTCTCACTAAAACAATTCATGACATCTTCACCATTCATGGTAGTTTCCGACCACTCTCCCAATTGCTTAATGTAAAAAAAAAAAAAAATCAACTTAACAATATGGTGAACCTTAGCTAGTCCACGAATGTTGAGCTAAATTTACCTGTCTATATGTGTCGTGTTTTTTTTTTTATGACAAACCTCTGAAAGTATTGTCTGAAAGTCTGAAACTATAAATTCGAGTTTCTTAGCCTAATTTACAGGGCTTGACAATCTCCCTTACCGAGTCTCTAGAACCTTATTCTAATTAGTCCACATTTTAACCACTTACTTGATTCCACTCCACTATTGTAATTTTGGCTTGTTGTCAGTTTTACAGGGAACAATTCTTGTTGAACCGCCCCCTATAGTCTTATGGGCAGTAGTTTTAGCGAAAAAGAAACAATGCCAAAATTGTATACAGGTTAAATGCAATGGATAGGAGCCCTGATATCACTTGTTATGTCGCAGGGCCTCTCAAAACTCTTAGATGTTAGTATGTTCGCTATTAACCTCCAACCAAGCACGCACGAACTCTATATGCCATGTTTTGTCGATTATCTACACAATGATTTTGTGCATTGCAGCCACAGGTAACACTACTAGAATCCATGGAAGTATGTCTTGAGTCTCACGTAGGTGATGGCCTTATAGAGAGTTAGAATCATTATAGTTTCATTAGAATTGATTTCATATGGACAGATTACGTCTTCGATCATTCCTCAAATATCAATCATTTACTTATTGCGTTACAAATTTGGTTTTAAAACTCTATACACAGTTACACACACATAGGTTACTGTTTATTGTTGTTGTTGCGATGGTGGTGCTCTTACTAAAACCCTCACAAAGGTTGCATGAAAACTTGATTTTGCCAGATTTATTGGTTTAGTAAGACCTCTTGTGTTATCGATAACAGATTAATATCTTGGATGGAGAGGGGAAAAAAAAACTAAAGAAAAATCGAACATCGCATAAATCACATCATAATCCTAAGAAGGAATGCTTGTATTTATCACAGTGATGATAAAGCTGATTTTCTGTATAGTAAAAAAGAAGAGGCTGATTAGTTCTTGACAAGGATTTTGGTGCTATAACACAATTTAATGTTTTGATCTAATCACGCATGAATCTTCTCGACGTACATAGAGGAAAATGATGACATCCTCTAATTCTCTTTGTTTCTACTAAGTTTGAGAGACTGGTCCTGGCGATATTAATTGACTGGTATTAACTAGAACATGCTAGCTGAAAGTATAAAGATTTGTTCATGCCAGATTAATATGCTAGTTTACAAATTAGAACATCTTGTGAAGATGCTGTTGTGGAATCAGTACAACATTTGTAGTTGAAATTATTTTGTCCATGCTCCATATGGATTTTAGATCTCATAAATAACCTGAGGTTGAGCCCCCTTGCCTGTGCTCTTGCCTACGAACAACTATGTAGATTACGAGCTTGCGGTCGACCGAGCTGGTGGAAAGAACTAAAAAAATCTCAGTACTGCGTGGATAATTTGTTTTCCTCAAATCATTTCTGTAGTCATGTCCAGTTAAAGACTGTCCTTTATCCCCATTAAAAGTTTAGGAGAGTTTGTGGCCTGGTTCTCCTGAACTCATTATTGCCAAAGTAAATGAAACAAGTTTGATCGCGTTCAATTTTCTGAAACAAAATTTAAGATATTTTTCCTTCCTAATTTGACTTTTTGTAAGATCTAAGAAAATCACCTGTCTTTGAAACTTGACCTTTTCAGTTCACCTAGGTAGGCATACGCTACATCTCATGGACTCGTGAGATGCTAAAGGCGTCAGTCGCTCTTTTTAGTACTAAATATCAATCATTACTGTTTATCAATGGATGCTGCTTTTGAACTTGATTTTAGTTCCCTTCTAAACCTGTCTTTGGTCAAACCAAGTGCTTCTGTTCATAAAACTAGTGTGGTGGATAGTTGTTACAATATCCACTGATCATACTCCAATCAAACATATGATTCAGTATTTACATGTTCGATTTTACATAAAGATCATTCAAACATTTGTATTTTTCCCCCCCTCAACTATCACTTTATTTAAAAAAATGTATACTTTGTGTAGCGAGCAGAAGTTATGGTCTGGAGACTATAAGATGTGTTGGTGTTGTGTGCATTCATTGTACTTTTGTCATGTTACATAATAAGTAGTTTGCTTCAAAGCACCAATGTCTATTAGGCAAATCTTCTTTGATGCAAAATTAGGCATTCTTACTGCAAGATAATGTTGTATGTCTATCTGGAATATGATTCTATATATGCTGTTTAGAAATTAAAATGATCGAATAAAAAGAAAGTTAAAAGCTATGAATATTAATGTCAAAAGTAATGTTTTCTTTGCAGGAAAGTGAAGATAAAGAAGTGGTGGAAATGCTGTGAGTGAAAGCCTACTTCCCTTCATCGGATGATTCCTTATTATTAATGCTTCTAATACTGTTGCTATTTCTACACTATCCATTTTGAAGTCAATTCAGCTTCCATTCATATAATTCGGATATATGTATCTATGTAAGTGTGCCATGGTCTGTTTTGATGAAAATTTAACTGACAATTCCCATTAAAAGTTATTCTTTTTCCTTTCCAAAAAAAAAAAAAAATGTTTGTACAATTTCTCAAGTGAAAAGCAGCCGGCTGCTCCGTGATTGAATCTTCACGCGGAATCTCCCAGTTTCAGGAACACACGCTTCAATTGTTTTCCTTTCCTAAAGAGTGGAAGAAGTATGTTGTTTTTTTTTCAAGTGACAAGCAGCCAAGAATAGATTGTTTTTTTTTTTTTTTTTTCAGCTTTGGAGTCTGCGCATCTGAACCTAATCGTCGTGTTTAGAATTAATCTCATTTTTATTTTTTAGATATTTTAAAAAAGAAAAAGAAAAATATTTTTAAAACGAAGTTTGGTGTAATAAAGGCAAAAAACATAAATAAAAATAATTTTTTAGCTTAGTGTAAAATGAAATGAAAGAAATAAAAAATAATTTTTTATTATTTATTTTTGTTTTATCATTTCTCAAAGAGAGGAATAGAGATATTAATAAATTTTTTTATATTGAATATATTTTTTTGATAAAATTATCAAATGTATTTTTAAAAATAATTTATGTTTGAGATTAAAAACGTTTTCATTTTCATACAAAAATAAAAATTATTTTAAAATAAGTTTAAAACGCACTGAATATGTTTCAGTTTTAGAAAACCACAAAACAAAGTTGTTGTAACATGTGCAGTTTTTAGTACATACATTTATTAAAGGGGTGGTGTCTTTGTTGTCCAAGATGGCCATATTATTAGGATCACAGGTTGTCATCAAAAGAGACTACAGTAAGTTTGTTATTGAGTCCCTTTTATGGCCAAGATCATTCAATACCTTTGAGTCGGTTTTTTTTTTTCTTTTTTTTTTTGCATAAATTTGTGAATTCTAGATTTATTAGATTTAAGTCTCGTTCAGTTCGTGAATTTGAGTTTTCAATTCGAATTGAAATGTAATTTTATGTGAGCTTTTTACTGTAATAGAAAAAATTAAATGTGCTTTTTATAAGAACTTTTAACTGTAATAAAATTAAAATTAAAAATTTAAATCGGTAAAATAAATAAAATGAACTAAGTTTGAAATGTGGTACTAGATTTAGATGTGTTTTTCTGACTTTAAGTGTAACATGACTTTGAGCAGTAGTACAGCACGTACAAAAAGGGCAAATCAACAAAAGTGATTTTCCCTCTCTTTTCAGAGCACCATCAAAAGTAACGTTTACTTTTACAACTGATTCTAAAGTTGGGTAAACAATGCCTAAATTGTTTCCTTTTAATGCAGAAATGTATGCGATATAGAAACGTTAAAAATGGGCCATGCATGCATTTCCATATTCTTCTTTTTGAGGGTCATACATCTCCACAATTGCCAATGCCAAAGAAAAGGGTGATGATAAAAGAGACCTCTTAGTACAACTGCATAACAGTAACAATAGTAAGATAGAGGAGTTGTCTTAAATTTGGTACCTGAACAAGTCTAAAAAATATATTTTATATATATTTTTACGTAACGTCACGTCGTTTGTGCATGTGTGTAACACTCATTTTAATTTAGTATACTATTAATAAATAGTCCAATAAATATAACATTAAGTACTACACTCAACAAATTAAGAATTACACACACATATAAAAGATATTACTAGGAAATACAAAAAAAAAGTTACATTTATTAGACTGAAGGGCCTCGAGACATAAGTCTTTGCCCAAGATAATAAAATGATGGCGAAGAGTGAAAGGGTTTCAACCAACCTGAAAGGTATGCTTACAATAATTAATTGTTTTAAAAAAAATTGCTCATAATAATTGGGGCTGAAGGATTATATACTTCCAGCTGTCAGTGGGTTGTTTGATGTCTTTGTTCAGGTATTACTTAACAATGGAACTGGAACATGTAATGACATCACTGAATTTCAACCGAAAAAAATCAGCTGGATTTCAACGGTGAAATTAAGAGTAATAACAGAATTCAATTTGCGGCCAAAATAGGACCACCTAATGAGCTCTCAGTTGTTGAAGTTCATAGTTGGGTTCCATCTTTTAGATTTGAGTGACAACCAATCAATACGACGATTACTTGTCCAAAAATCAAGACAGTATTTGTGGACCAAAGCAAAAAACAATTGTTTCACTTTCAAATATAAGGTCAAAAGTATGAATTTTCAATATATAACAAGACTAAAATATTGTATGGTAATCTTGTTGCTAAGAATGTTCTATACTAATTTATTCCTTCACCATCACTAATATTGCCCACAAAAAGCAAACCATATTGAGGGTTTCTTTTTTAGTTTTTGTTCAATAGGATAAGAGGTAAACAAAAAAGAAAAGGCTTCTTTTGTGCCTTTGCACCCTCGTGCTTGGCTAATTGTCCTATAAACTTTTGGTTTTTACCATTAATTGTCTAACCTTCACAAGTCCAAATTTGATAACAGTTGTTCAAATTGGTGCAAAAAAGAGGGTTAATTGGCAAAATAAAAAGTTCCAATGCAATTTAAGGTAAAATGCGGAAAATGTAAGTTGCACATGGATATTTACATACCACTAATTTAAACGGCATTATCAATGAGCATCAAAAGGGAGCTGTATGATAAGTTTAGGGAGTTAATTGTTAAAATCTAAAATTTAAGAGGTCATTTTGTTAAAATGAGAAATGTAAGAGGAATGGTGCCAAAAAACCATAAATAACAAGGTCAATTATTTTACTAAAATATTTATAAAAAAAAAAAGCAAGGAAATAGAGAAATAAAAGTGGCGCAAGTGTAAAGCTTGAGGGGATATAAAGAACTCTTTTAGTAAGTGCGTAAACCTGTGAGAATGTGTGCACGCTAGAATTCACGTGTACTGTGACTTAAGAGCATGCAAAGGCTAAGGTATCTCATGTGACAAACAGATAAAAGGCAGAAAGTAGACCCAGCTAATCAGTCAAATAAACAATGAAAACTACATAATAAAATTTCTTCTAAAGAGAAATATGGAATAGAAAGGGAGATCTGGAACCAGCTCTTAAATAAAAACTCTTTAATGAATAGACAAATAAACAAACAAAATAATTTCCCTCTCTCTCTCACTCTCTCTCTCTCACATGTGTAGAATTACTAGTTCCTTCTAGAACTAGTGGACGTGAGTAATGGTGGGGGAGAGAATATCTCAAACCACTAACTCCAAACTATGTTTTCTTTCAATCAAATCAGTTAAACCTAATTCAAAATCCCTTAAGGCTTGTTCATTTGCACCCAAATTTTAAAATAAATTAAAATTAAAATTAAAACTTTATTCAAATTTACGTTTTTTTATAAAATTAACAGTCATGCCCCCTTCTAACTTTCTAATTTGCCCTTATAAAGCTTGAAGTTGAAAACTAAACAGGTCACATTGTGAAAAGAAAAGTCGGATGAAATGGATCAAAGCAATCTTTTTTCAGCTAGAGACACAGAATATCAGAGGACAAAAGGTGTTGGTCCATACCCCAAATGATATAATATGCTTTTTGTCATGTTGAATGCGATCACAGGAACTAGTTTATTCAACTACCATCCACACATTTTAGGACAAACATTGATTTTACGCAAAAGAAAGTGTAGGAAACTGTTGCTCTACATCCCGTACAGAGTGATGATTGTGTCTACAACTTGCACATTTGGTAAGCTAACTGCTGCTTCTAGGATTAATAGGCACTCATTTTGCTAATTAAACTTTGGCTCTAATCGGGTAATAAATTGCATATATGGTTTGGTTAGATCACCACAAAGCAGGTTGAAATTGCACCTAATTAAGTTGAATTACCATAAAGACTTGGTTGTAAAGCATTTTCTGTAACTGATCTTTTTTTTTTTTTTAAATATTCTTTCCCATACAGACTTAGGGAAGTAATAATTGTTCTCTTAGCTAATCCGACTTGGCATTCAGTTTACCTCTAGCTAGAACCTTACATTTTCCAACAGAATCTCCTTTGGAGTTCTCTAACATGGCCGTACTTGTGCTAGTGCCATTTCTGTGATCCTTCCTATTGATTTTATTTAGGGCATTTTCACCGCTTTTTGGGTTTAAAGTGGTAATTTTCGGTTAAAGTCCTTGTCTTTTCTATTTAAACAAAAAAAAAAAAAAAGAAGAAAAAAAAGGATAACACACCAACTTTGGTCCTGATATTACCCTTAAATTGCAGGCTAGGGATTTAGAGAGAGAAAGCGATAGGATACCAAATGAAGCTTCATGCATTTGCCAACTCCACTGTTGAAATGAACTTAACATATATCACATAAGCATAGCATAGTCATACCTACAATTAATATTTCACATACAAGAGAATTTTATAATAGATAGAAGTAGGTGACTACAAACTTCAAGCTCTTACAAAGATCAACCTAGCGGAGTGTATTATGAAGTGTGAACTCTTACAAGCATATGCCTGAAATAAAAACAACCAGCAGATGCATTTCATGATTTCCAACTCTCTCTCTATCCCTCTGTTCAAGCAACTAATGGCCAACAATTTTTGCAGCGCACAATCAACAGGAGCTACCTTCTTCCAGGGCAGTCCCAATCAACATTTTATCTTCACGTGGCACAAAGACAAAATTGTTCTGCGGTTTCTCCCTTCTCCCGTTTCAGAAATCACGCCCCTTATCCCCTCTTCTCCTTCCAAGGAATTGTGCATTGCCTGACAATCCCATCCAAACTCAAGTAAGCGACCAATTATACACACAAGAGCATCTGCATGCATCGACTATTGTAATAGAAATAGGCACCCACAAACAGTGTTAACCCCAAATTTCATCGTTTTCACGATATTGAAAGTCCACAAGTTTAAACCATACAATTTGTATTCATATGCATTATTCATTTATTTGTGATCCGTAACACTCCAATTCATATGTAAATTATGAAAATACAATTCCCGGTTCTTCCTCACAAGTTAAAAGACTGCCAATAGCCACTTTCAAGTTTCATGGATGGCACGAAATCTAAAAAACAGTGAAACTAATAGTAAATCATGACTAACTCCAGATTGTGCAAACCCAATAATCAATCACAGGATTTAAGCAAACACATATTCCAACAAATATGAATCATAATCAAAGTTGCAAAATTACCTCAAAGATTACACGATTTCCTCACATCAGAAGGAGTTCATCTCCAGGCAGTACGTACGCCTCTTCACCAGCATCTTCGCAGCAGTCCCAAAGGGCTCTTCGAACGCCGTCGAAACCCAAGACCCATCGGAGACCTCCTTCTTCGCCGCCGACTGCTCGCTGGGCCGAATCGCAACCAACGTCGCGCCCTTCAAAACGACGCCGTCCGGCAACTCCAAGTGAGGAGCGTACCAGAGCCTCATGTTGAGAGCGGGCACGAGCGTCCTCTTCGACGCTGAAGACGCGGACAACGGCTTCACCCTCAACTCCTCAAGCTGATCCCTGTTCATGCAAAGTACCCCCTGCCCATCCGCGTCGGTCAGGACCAAATTGTCCAACGTCTTGTGCTCGGAGATTATTGGCTGGAGCAGATAATGCCTTGCCGAGGCTGCAATCAGCGAGCTAATCGTCCAAACCACTCTCAATTTCAGACCTCCATTTGTGTAGAACGAATCAGGGATGCTCCCATTGTCCTCGCCGCCGCCGACATTGCCGTTGGCGTAACAGAACGCTTCCGCGCCATTGCTCTGCTCAATTGATGACAATTTCGCCGGTGGCCCGGGGTAAACTACCGAGGAGGCGCCGAGAATCAAGCAATTGTCGAGAGTGGAGCCGAAATCGGCTCTCCATTTCAACAAAACACCATCGTCTATCCCCAATTCGCCGCTGGGAAGCTCGATCCTAAGGAATCGAATCTCGTTAAAGTTCTTCAAGACCTGCGTCGGCGAGTGGTGAGTCACGCCTCCCTGATCAAACTCACCGTCGGCCTCGCTCCCGACGGCAAGCGACGACGAGCCGAAACCGCCGCCGAAACCAGAAGAAGACGAGGAAGAAGAAGAAGAAGACGACGAAAACGAAGAGGAGCCTCTTTTCGGAGTTAGAAACTGGCCAAGGGCTTGGAGAGGCTTGACAATGCCGCCGACTACTAACCGGAATAGATTGGAGAAGGAACCGCGGGACTTGTCGGAGGAGGAGGAAGAGGAGGCTGAGTCGTCGTCGGAGATGACGCAGTCGACACGGACGACGACGTTCTCGACCTGAGGGACGAGCGCGTGGAATCTACGCGAGACAACGCAGCAGCGGCCAAGCGCCTTGACGTCGCCGATCTTGTTGAAAACGAGGAGGAGCAGAGAGTCCGGGAGCCGATCGAAGTGGTCGATTTCCATGGCGTCCGGCTCCGGGTAAACCCTAGAGGTCAGATCTACGCGCATGGAAGACATTTTCGCAAACTCAAACACAAAATTCGAATAGTTGAGGAACAGAGAAAAGGCAGAAGCTCAGATCGACTGAACCGAAGAGAGAGAAAGAGAGAGAAACCTAGTGAGAGAGGTGATAGATCTGAGAGGCTTGATATGGCATGGCTTTTTCTTGCTTTGCTGAGGTGTTTGCTTGCAGGGAAAGTGAGAGAGAAAACCCTAGAGAGAGAATTTTCTTTTCTGCGAAGCGAGAAGATTATACTTTCCGGCAGCCCAAGAAAATTATAGAAGTGAGTGGAGAGAGAAATGTTAAGGAAGGAAAGCTTAGCGATGTAGAGAGAGAAACAGAGGAGAGAGAAAATGGGAAGGGAAAG